>NC_142164.1:102556823-102614323 GCF_024610735.1 Ursus americanus
ATGTGGTCGCGCCACAGTTGGACATGAAAGTAACAGCTGTGCTATGATCAGGGTCTAAGCCACTGCCACTTTCTGGACAGAGGACAGAGAAAGGGCTGTGCCCTCCTCAATCCTGACATTAAGGCAAGCCGCCTCTGACACTCCCATCTGCACACAGGGGATGGATGCAGACACAACTACTCCAAGGGTTCTTACATTTCCTGGGTTCCATCTTTGTTCGTGGGTAGCATACATTACCTCTCAACTTCTGTATCACGTGTCTACAGATGTCATACCCAAGATGGTTAATTACGTTCTTTGTGGAGGGAAAAACTAAAAAGTTTCTATTTATTTATGTCAGAGAGAGAGAGAGAGAGAGCGCGCGCACAGGCAGGGGGAGTGGCAGGCAGACGAGGCAGTGCAGGGAGAGGGAGAAGCAGGCTCCCCACTGAGCAAAGAGCCCAATGCGGGACTCCATCCCAGGACCCTGAGATCATGACCTGAGCCGAAGGCAGATGCTTAACTGACTGAGCCACCTGCGCATCCCAACATAAACATTTTTGATTAATTCAAACAAAATAGGTATTCTGGCAACATATTTTTAAAAGATTTATTTATTTATTTGAGACAGCGAAAGAGAGAGCGTGCAAGAGAGAGAGCACACGCTCACATGCGAGGAGGTGCAGAGGGAAAGGGAGAGAGAGTCCCAAGCAGATTCTGAGATCACGACCGGGGGCGAAACCAAAAGTCGGACACTTAACTGACTGTGCCACCAGGCACCCCAGGTATTCTGGCAACATATTAATATAATAAGTGACTATATATTCTTCCAGGTTGTTAGATGAGCCCTCAGTTCTCCACCATGCAGGCCTACCCCAGGACAGCTCATAACATGGCAGCTGGTTTCCAGCAGAGTCATCAGCCAGAAAGCAAGAGAGCACACTCAAGACAGAAGTCACAATCTTTTGTAACCTAATCTCAGAAGTAACATTCCATCCCTTTTGTCACTCAGTCTCGCCCACACTCAAGGGAAGAGGATTACTGCATAAGAGTGAAACTAACAGGCAGGGATCACTGGCTGCCATCTTAGAAACTGCCTATTAGAGAGGGCCATTGCCCTGGATAAGCGGTGGGAATACAGGAAAACATGAATAAATATATTATTTGCCAACTTGTTGGGTTATGTATTATGCGACATATGCTATAATATGCTATTACAAAAAAGCCCACAGATTCAGCATGCAATGTCTAAGAGATGGGGGAACTCTAAGGCCTTAAGAAATCTGAGAGGAAGCAGAGGAAGTCAAAGGCAGACTTTGAAACGACTGCTTACCATCAAACTCATTACCCAAAGAAAATATAGGAAGGCAAATTCTGTACCAGATACATTTTTCAGCTGCTCTGGATTTAATGTTTATGTAAAATGGATGTGGTTTTGGATTTCTGACTCATCAGATACAATATAAATATTAAAACTTAGAGAACTAACTATAAAGTCGGAAATACCAGTGTTGTCAGGGTATCAGGATTAATAACCTTTATCTTCTTAAATTCTACGAACTGATACACCATAATCTCTCTGGGATGAGTTCTTCCATTAAGCTACTGTGATTTTGTCCTTGGATACCTGAAGACTGTGGGGTATTCCTAATTCCAGAATATATCAGTGAGACTTTTTAAACGGGATTCTCCACTAGTTTCCATAGAACTGACCATATATCTTGAAACATTAACTGATTAATCACTAAGATAGCCACTGTCCCTCTTTGTCAATTCTCCAAAGACTCCAGGACTGTCCAGGGAAGATAATGGGCGGTAGCTCTTTCACCATCCTTAGCCACTTTAATACTGACATCCCTCCTCTTCCACAATTAACATCAAGGCTCCGTGGAAAGTGACTGACCTTAGAGAAAAGGCTGGAGGCTCATGTGAGACTAGATGGCCTAAATGAAGCCATTAATAAATACAAGCTGAATGGAATGAAATTCTCCCTGCAGAATTTGTAAAAATTTGGGAAGGCTGGACTAAAACCTACTGAAGGTGACTCTTATTTTTTTTTAAAGATTTTTTTTTATTCATTTGACAGAGAGAGAGAGAGAGAGAGAGAGAGAGAGAGAGAGCGAGTGCACTAGCAGGGGGAGCAGCAGAGGGGGAGGGAGAAGCAGGCTCCCTGCAAGCAGGGAGCCAGATGTGGGGCTCGATCCCAGGACCCTGGGTTTATGACCTGAGCCGAAGGCAGACGGTTAACCAATCCAGCCACCCAGGCACCCTTTCTCTTGAAAGAGATGGTCCCTTCAGGCTTCCTTCTTACAAGGATGGGCAAACACTGAGCACACGTGCTGATTCCAAAATGGGGGGGGCAGTATTTACTTGGAGCAGTAAGCAAATATTTGGTATTTTATGTTTTATACCTTTCGTTATTATAGGTCAAGGATTAGCAAACTATGACCTGAAGGCCAAATCTACACTGCCCCTTGTTTTTGTCAATAAAGTTTTACTGGAACATGCCCTGTGTTTCTGTACTGTCTCTGGCTATAATCGTGAAGCTGAGTAGTGGCAGTGGAGCCCGTCTGGTTCTCAAAGCTCAAAATCTTCACTACCCAACCCTTCATAGAAAAACACTAGCCAGGGGCGCCTGGGTGACTCAGTTGTTAAGCGTCTGCCTTCGGCTCAGGTCATAAACCCAGGGTCCTGGGATCGAGCCCCACATCGGGCTCCATGCTCTGCTATGAGCCTGCTTCTTCCTCTCCTACTCCCCCTGCTTGTGTTCCCTCTCTTGCTGGCTGTCTCTCTGTCAAATAAATAAATAAAATCTAAAAAAAAAAACCAAAACACTCGCCAATTACTATTATAGAGAGGGTTACAAAGGTACATATCCTATGGTTTCATCCTAACAATAACCCAGTAAGTTGAACAGAAGAGACACTATACCCATGAGGAAACCGGACCAGGAGGCTTTCTGCAAGGTCACAAATCTAGTTCATGCTCTTTCCTCTAAAGTCTCTCTGTGGAGAGACACGAAGAGAAACTCTTATTCTCCTACTCCCCAGCCTGCACAATTTTTTTTTTTTAAGGCACAAGTTCTCCTCACAGTACTCTTACATAAGATTTTCCATAGCTGGCCCAGGCAACTGAAAAGTCTTTGGAATTTTAACAACTGCTGATGCAGGATGCTACAATGAACATCCTCATTTTGTTTCACGCATAAAATGGAGCTGCTAGGGCATGTAAGGCAAAATGTTCCACTTTATAGATGTTTAAATTTGCTCTAATTAAAATCGGAATCCTTATTTCAGTATTTTTTGTGGCTATTCTTGGATGAAGGTCAAATGATATTGGAGAAGAGATGGAATGAGCACATCCGGGAATGGCCTATTGCATATTCCAGATCCCTCTCAAATGAATGCATAACCCCCGTGGTAAAACGTAAGAAAATCCTTATACCTGCTACTGAAAAAAAAAAAAAAAAAAGGGCCTCTGGGGCATGTGGCTGGCTCAGTCAGTAGAGAGTGTGACTCTTGATCTAGGGGTTATGAGTTTGAGCCCCATGTTTGGTGTAGAGATTACTTAAAAACTGTAATCTTTTTTTTTTTTTTTAAAGGCTTCTTATTAAGGCGTTTTTTTTAGAGAATCTGTTAGTAGCTAGAGAAACTCACCACCTCCATTTCTGTATGTTTAATATGCACACTTTTCGCTGCCAAGAAAGAATCCCCACACTGCTCTGCGCTTTTACTATGAGAATCCTCAACGTATACTTTTTAATGCTTAGTCCAAAGATAATTACAAAATGGGTCTTACTGATTTGCAAATTGTTGCTATCCATTTAAAGCTATGTCACATTTACAACTCAATGATTAAAAGGGAAAGCAGTATGTCTTCGCTGTACAGTTCTTGATTAAGTCACTGAATTCTCTGAAGCCTCTGACCTTGTTCAGCAGCCTCTAGGCCAGCATTTTCCTCACTTCGCAGATGGAAGCAGAGAGTTCCAGGGGAAGGCAGGTAGTAAAGGACACAGCAGAATGACAGAATGCCTGAAGCGCAATTCCACAGAACAGGCGAAAGGTGCCGAGGGAGGTCTAACTGCTGGCCTGGACGCATCTCACCATGCAGGGCAGTCGCCTTCCCGTATTAAGACAGGACCACCGACACTCCAGAGTGTGCAAGGGATTCGCTGAGATGGCACTAGCGAGTGGGATGGTTCTGAATACTGCCTGCATCGTTCCTGGAGTCTTTTCTTGCATATGTTAGGAAAAATAGAAATGCTCTCAAAGTAGAAACTGAAGGAAAATAGGGATCTGAAACATGCTTGAAAATAAGCCCAGAAAACCAGTGTGATACCTGGGAAAGAACTCTGGACCAATGTAAGACCGAGAATTTGTAGACTCTATAAATCCTGACCGGTGGGGCATTATTAGGCTACCCCCATCTGTACCACCGAACGACTCTATCTCTTATTGGCAAATAACCTGTGTTTGGACTTCTGCACTTGTTCTTTCAACAAATATTTACTGAGCACCCACTGGGTGTCAAGGGCAACTTGGGATTGGGTGGGGCCGAATTAAGGAATCAAAAGATAAATTAGTGTGACCGCTGTAGTTTAGCACCAGTTTGGCATTCCAGCTGGATTAAAAAAAATACATAAATAAGTAAAGACAGTACAACTCCATGAACCCACAAGAGAAGCACAAATTATTAACTCATTCAACAAGTATTTTCTGAGTGCCTACCACATGCCAGATACTGTTCTAAGCCTTGGGGACACAGGAACGAGCCAGACGGACAAAAATGACGGCTTCATAAGGTGGAGAGTCTGGTGAAACTACAGATATGATTGACATAAAGAGAACAACCCATCAGAGATAGCAGAAAGCTGAATAAAATAGAAGGCAGCCATCCCAGAAATCTGAGTTGCTTTTATCGTTACTGCAATACACCTAATAGATCACAACTCAATTATTTTCAGCACAGACTATACGATATTTATGTAATTTTAAAAGTGTAAATAAATTCTGAGGCAATGGAGCAGGCTTGCAGTGTTGCTGCCACCCTCAAAATAGTCCATCTATTGGCCCTGATTTTAAAAATATGGCTCACTCCAAAAGACATCCGATCCAACGTCTACAGCTGCCATCTGGCCTACAGCCATCGTAGGGAGTCGCTTTCATTCACAAGCAGTGCCAGTGGAGGGGGGATATGAGACGGAGAGAGGGTAAATTCCATTTGTGATATTAAAAAAAAAAAGTAGAACAGTGAACCCAGTGGTTGAAAAGTGAAGAGAAAAAGAAGAAAACAGTCATCTTGCTATAGAAACCGGAGAATTATGTTCTTGCTCTCCCCCACTTTTTTTTTTGCTTTCACACTGTACAAACTCTAGCACCCCGAACAACTCAGTCTCCTGCTATTTCCAGCACTTTAGAGAAACTTTTCAACGCTTCTGTTTGACACAGTTTTGCAACAGGGAGGTGAAGACAATAAGTAAACAGGTAGTGAAGGGCTATTTAGAGAGCTGGTCAGTCACAGTAACAAGAAAGGGAAAAACGCCACCGGAACAGAACAGGCAGCCTCCACGCAGCAGCCACAGACAGCACATGACCTCTGACAAACAGTTTTCAGAGTAATTTTAATGCTCCTCTGGATTTAACTTGACTAACTGGTAGCAATTGAGCACATCTCCCCCCCCCTTTCCCGTGGCAGCAGTTATCTAAAATGCTACAATAACAGCATCAGAAGGAGAATGCTGGAAGATTGGTTTTCCATTGTGCCGCTGAACTGGCATAATGCCCACTTTAAAAGCAATTCGCTGCTCATCACTGAAATCTGGCAGACACGACACTAAATGCCTTGAGGGAAAAAAAGGGACTTGAGAAGGGGGAACCCACTCCAACCACCATGCAAGGGGGGAAAAAGCGCCACAGATGATGAATCTGGGTAAGAAGAGAAAATTGCCAAATGAAAAGTTGAGCATTGCATGCAGACTCCCAACAGGCTGTACTTAATTTGCTAGAAGAAGATTTCGTCTACAGGTCTGCATTAGCACTAGCAGAACAAAACAAAAGCAAAATATAGATTTATGTCTGTCTATTGTTCTGATGAAGCAAAAACCCAGTGAGTTCTGTCAATCATGTGTCAAACACGTCTTCCCCGTTTTATTTACCACCAAATATAATGAGTAAATATGTGATAATAAAACTCTTCTTTTTACATGGACATATACAATTTTTCCTCCTGCTAAATACAGGTAATGATTTAGGAAGCTTTCAAAATGTCTTTTTACTGTCAATAAAACTAATTCTATTCCCATTTTCATGTAAAAAAAAAAAGGCTTTACGAATGAAAATTCAAATTAAAATTCTGATTATAGTGTAGTGTGACAACACCTGTATTTATAATTTTACTGTCAGCTAGCTTGTAGTGTTTAACAATAGCTCGAAGTAGAAAAGTAATTGGAATTTGTCTGTAACATGCCAGATGACGGCATTGGGAGCTTTGCTACGCTACAGCAAATTTGGTTTGATGGCAAAATAACCTCACTGAGATTTCTGTAAATCTAAGGTTATTGGGGCTGGAGAAGGGGAAGGTCTCCCAGGATAAATCCCATGGGACCCTTCTGGAATGTGCAAAATCTCAGAGATTCTACCTGAGGAGTCAAGACTGCTGTGACCCTGACATGCGCTCCTGGCCTGTCATCTCCCCCACAGCCTCGAAAACGGAGCTGATGCGATTTAGTTTCTAGAGTTGCTCTGGAAATCCAAAGACCAGATAAATAATGGCGGCAAAACCCTGTTGTTTCTAAAACAGACCAATGACGTCATGTAGCTATAAACCCGGCAGAAGTGGGTGGGACAGGGGATCCATCAAATGAAGGGAAGCATACTTGGGGACTGTAAAGCATCAAGGTGGGACAGGGCAAATCCGTGTGAGTGACAAGGAATGGAACGCTTCCCATTACTCAAAGGCTGCACAGCCAGGAGCGCTAGAGATGTATATTGTATTCATTCATTTTCAATAACCACAGATAAATAATATAGGTACCCACACAGATGCCTTAGATTTGCTATTTATCAAAAGATTAAGAGAAAACTTACACATCCCACTTATACTTTTACCGAAGCAATATGGAGAAGAAAATTATTTAAAGCAGTGTTCTGCTGTCAACTTGAATCTTTCAAAACTCATAAACACATGCTAATCTCCACACAGAACTTGCCTCACTCTAGTCTACAAGTGAAAAGCCCATCTTTTTCATTATCCTAAAGATAAAAAAAAGAAGCCACATACAAAAGAAAAACAGAATGACAGTGATGTTTTAGTTTACACTAGATATGGCAACACACACAAACTGTCAAAACTATGGAATGAAAAAAGCTGTTATCAAGCAACTGTCAAGAGAGTCCTCTGAGATTTGGAAATCTTGTGTTTATTGTAACTACTGCACATTACACAAAGAAAGAAACATCCCTCTCCTTGCTCTTGCTGTTAAATATCATGCAAGAGAACACAGGCTTCTCCCTCAGTATTTAGATTAATTTTTTCCCCCGTGTGTAATTCTGTGCTTGACAGAACTGCTTCCCTCCTCCTAGCTTTTCTACAGGGTGGCCAAAGTTCAGACTGAAAACTCCAAGTTACATCAAACATTATTTCATTTCGAAAACCATCACCACCCTCATTTCATGTTGTTAACTGGTTGTCTATCCGTAAGAGTGGAGTCCGTTAACATCAAAATGCAGATTTTCCTGACTTAGGGAGTTCTACTAAGAGAAGCATATAGTTGAAAAGACACACACACTTACCATCAAATGATTTTTAATTTGTGACTCTTTCTCTTTCCATCTCTCTATTAGTGGATACACAGAGAAATCCCTCAAGGAAAACCACTATCTTATAAAGGGGAGACATGGAAAATACAGGGTCCGAATCTTTTCCAAAGTGCACAGATATTAGTGATTTACAAGTCACTTCCTCCGTCCCAGACTCAACGGGCAAAATCTCCCTTGTAATTTTACTGGAGCTGGTACATTTTATTATACTCCTAACCTGGTCCTTCCCTCTGAACACAGAGGCAGCGTCACTCACAGCCTGACTTAATTCCTGTTCTGAGACCCACATGGCCCGCTCAGCTGAGCGCAGAGCAGACCCTCATCACCAACAGCAGCAGCTGCCCCTTGATTAATGTAAGTAAAGGCATTCTTCAGGTGTTTCCATTTTTATTTTTCATGTTTCCTTCAGATGCCGAACATTCGCCTTCTGACATTCCTCAGGATGGAGAAAAACTGCACAGCAAAACCCTTATTACAAGTGTACTTGCCTGCATTCAGACAAACCGTGGGCCAAATCAAATTGCAAAATACATTACCGCCCAAAAAAAAAAAGTTACCAGTGCATATGGGCTGACATACAGAACAACAGTCCTAACTCCTGACCGTCGAGATGCCACTGAATTTACTTCTGTACATCTTGCTGGCACCCTCCCTGTGCAGAGAGCTAATGAGCACATCAGGACACTACTGATGAACATGTCCACCGTCTCAGTGATGGGGAAAAGAAGTCATTGTGTCTTAAGTGGATCTTGGCTCTAAATAGGTTATAATGGTTACCCAATACTTAGAACATACTTATTTTGGGTTTCAGTGACCTGGTATGACTCAAGTCAGCAACAGAATAGGTCAGTCAAATTTTAACCTGAGGTAAAAACAGTTTAGTGATGTCAGTTTTATAAAAATGAAGATGATTGCCTAGTAAAGAAAATCTAAATTCCTCTAAACCCTTATGTAAACTTTTATGATTTATTTTTTTCAAAGATTTTTATTTATTTATTTGAGAGAGAGAGCGCGCGAGCAAGAGAGAGAGACAGCAGGAGCAGGGTGAGGGGCAGATGGAGAAGCAGACTCCCTGCTGAGCAGGGACCCCCCCCCCCCATCCCCCCATGCGGGACTTAGGATCACGACCCGAGCCGAAGGCAGACACTTAACCGACTGAGCCATCTGGGCACCCCTAAACTTTTATGATTTAAAAACACTCCCTCAATTATTAAGGAAGAGAAAAAGAGGGATATTTATGCTTTATCACTTGCATTCTCTAATACTATTTTCAGGTAAGTCACTGATTTACAATACTTTCATGTAATGAAAATCAAGTTTTATGCAACTATTTTAATACCAACCAGTTCTCTGCTAATGAAATTTTATTTGAGGTAAACAGTTAAAAAAAATTCCCCCAGAGTCTAAGGACATTTTTGGCAAGGTTTATGTAGAAAAAAGAGCTATGATATAAGTTGGTGAAGTTAAAACAACTGGTCCATTAAGGAAGTTTGGGGACATCTGTAACAAGGTTGGGGACTTAGTTTTAGTTATTTACACAATTTACAAACCACTAGCATTGTGCACAAGATAGTTAAGTTTAAAATATGCTCTAGAGCTACTGTTTGGATTAGAATTCTAGTTGCCATCAACTTGCTGTGTTACCTTGAGCAGGTTTCTTAACCTCTCTGTACCTCCATCTCATCTGTAACACAGGGATACCAACAGTACTTACTTCCTAAGTTGCTGTAAGAATTAAATAATTAAAATGCAGAAAATACTTACAATAGCATCTGGCACTTAGTGTTCAATAAATACTTCTCAAAACTGGATGGCTTGACTTTGCAGATGTAAAGGCCCCACAAACAGCGTAGCACTGTGGATAAAAGCTGCTCCAAACCGAGACACACTATTGTGAATGTGTCCATGACTGAGTGCAAAAGAGATCCTTTAAGTTTCAGAAAAGGAACAAGGAATTTAAGAAGGTCACATATAGAAAGGATCAAGAATCAGATAAGCTTTCAAAAAAGAAATTCCAGTCTAGAATTCTGTAACTAGTGATTAGGTTTGAGGGTAGATTAAGGACATTTTAAGACAAGCAAGAATCTCAAACACTTCATCTGCCATAGATCCTTTTCTAGGAAGCCACTTGGAAGAGGTACTCTACCTCACCCCAAAGGAGGAACAGTAAACAAAGATGGAGAACCCAGAACACTAGGACTCTGGGTGAAGGTAAGGGGAGGTCCCCAGGATAGCAGCTGTGCACCAGGCCATGAAGGCCCCGAGCCCAGAATACCAGGTATGTTTGAACTGGATGAAGAACAAGTTTAGATAACCAGGGGAAGGGTTGGTATACATAAATACTGACTGCTGGCTGGCCAGAAGTGTGATCTAACCGCCTCCTGAGCATGGGAGAGGGGGCGGGCTCAGGAGAGGGGGCGGGAAGTGTTCATGTGTGGTGGGGTTGGGGGCGGGAGCCAGGTCCTCATAGTCCACTGTAGAAAACGAGCAGAGAAGGCACTCTGTGCCTGTTGTTCAGAGATAAGGACATAATACTAGAAATAGTCAACGAATGAGTTACAAATGGGTGCTTTTAAGGTATGGGGGATGGGAGTGCTATGGGAAAGGGGACAGTTTTTCTAACCAGTTATACTGAACTTTTTTTTTTTTTTAAGATTTTACTTATTTGAGAGACAGAGAGCACAAGTTGGGGGGAGGGAGAGGGAGAAGAAGACTCCCCGCTGAGCAGGGAGCCCCACACAGGGCTCGATCCCAAGACCCTGAAATCATGACCTCAGCCAAAGGCAGATGCTTAACCGACTGAGCCACTCACGCGCCCCTACACTGAACTTTTCACACCTCAAATTACACATGTAAAACTGCTAAAATTAAAGAGTCAACCAACCAACAAAATGTCTCCCATCCACTCCATGCCCCTTCTCAGAAGCAATCTGAGCCTGTTTCTTGGCCTGCCTGGGAATATTTAGGAAGCTCTTTTAACTTGTAACAAGTGGCTGGAAAGCCTTGGCTACCTAGAACATTTGGGGTTAGCTGAGCTTGCTGAGAAAACGAGATTATGTGAACGACAGCAACCTTTCCTTTTTTTAATTTTAAAGATTTTTTTTATTTATTTGAGAGAGAGAATGTGAGCAGGGGGAAGGGGCAGAGGGAAAAGGAGAGGGAGAGAGAGTCCTCAAGCAGACCCCGCTGAGTGCAGAGTGTGATGCGGGGTTGATCCCAGGATCCTGAAATCATGACCTGAGCCAAAATCAAGAGTCAGACGCTTATCGACTGAGGCACTGGGGCGCCCTGGCAACCCTTCTAAAATATACATTATAGGGTGCTAAACTCTCTTGAAAACTAGAGTGTGCACTCTGAACACTGTTCACTGTGATGACCCAAAGCTGCAGCTCTGTGTACAGAGGTGGTCATGATACAGGCTGAAAACATGGCACTGGAACTTGCTTACTTTTTTTTTTTTAAGATTTTATTTATTCATTTGAGAGAGAGAGAGAGAAAGCATGAGCAGAGGGGAGAAGCAGAGGGAGAGGGAGAAGCAGGCGTCCCGCTGAGCAGGGAGCCTGACATGGGGCTTGATCCCAGGACCCTGAGATCATGACCTGAGCTGAAGGCGGATGCTTAACCATCTGAACCACCCAGATGCCCCAAGGAACTTGCTTTCTTGGAACACTTCCACATTTCAGGTTGCTTTGGGGCCAGACTGATTCCCAAAATGGCCTAGTGATGCCATTCTGGCTCTGTAACTTTCTAGGGCGGGGCCTCTGGAGGATGTTTTGTACTGATGACCTCTTTAGCAGTCTACCGAAGCCCATGGAACCCTTCTCAGAATGTTTTTATTTGTACTTTAAAAAAAGGATTTATTTATTTGAGAGAGAGAGAGGGAGAGAGAAAGAGAGAGCATGCGCAAGTGGGGGGTGGAGCGGCAGAGGAAGAGAGAGAATCTCAACCAGACTTGGCGCTGAGCACACAGCCCGGATGAGGGTCTCAATCTCCCCACCCTGAGATCATGGCCTGAGCCAAAATCAAGAGTGGGACACTTAATCGACTGAGACGAAATCAAGAGTCAGACGCTTAATCGACTGAGCCACCCACATGCCCCAGAATGTTTTTAAATAGGTAAAATAAAACACACAGGATTACAAAGGAAAGCAATTAGAGTGAAATACATTTATCAAAATATTTAAAGGACATATTTAGGGTAGAGTAGTACATGTGCTTTCCTTTGAGGGCGTTAAATGACAAAATCTGGTGCTGTAGTGACTGCAATTTCAAAGTACAGATGAGAAGTAATATTTGAGATACCTGCAAGAACTGTAATGTGATCTGAAAACATCTGTGACTTCTACATGTGACAAAATCATAGATAGCACTGGTACCACTGTAGTTTGAAGCCTCTGTCCGTAAGTGAAGGCAGCACTAAATTCCAGTTAGAGGCTGAACAAAATAAAGATGTACCTTTCTTCCCATTCAGGTTCACTGACCCCCTCGTTGTAGAGCAGGTGATCTTAAAAGTGTGGGCCAGGGTCCCCTGAGGGGGAGCTTGAGCCCCTTTCAGGGCTCCCCAAGGTCAAACTTCTTGAAAACTTTATAAAGATGTACTTTATATCATTTGTCTTTCTCACTCTCTCTCTCTCTGAGTCGCTAGGGGAGCTCCCCAAGGCTACGTGATGTGTGATGCCACCACGGACACACTGTAGGAGCAGACAGGCGGGATCGGCGGTCTTCTATGAAGGCGGACAGTAAAGACATGTGCAAACATATAAAATGCTGCTCTCCTCATAATTTTTTTGGAAAATGTAGTCATTTTCGTAAAATGGGTTTCTGTGTTAATACGCAGTGAGTTTATTATTGTTACTTTAAAATGAATTTAGGGTGCTCAATACTTTTTAAGCATATGAAGGAGTCCCCGGACGACAAGCATGAAAACCACTGTTCCATAGGAAGCAATACAGCTGCCCTTCTGTAAAATTAGTGACCCTAAGACAGAGGCCGCTTTTCCTCACGGCCAGAAAATCATCAGCACATTTACTTCTCCTAGTGACCTTTGACTTGACAAAATACTACCTAGAGTTTCCTCAGTATTTAGCACAGTGTCCCCAGACCCTCCCTCCAGCTCACCTTTCCACATCTGTGTCACTAGTCCCGGGTTAGGGTTTTTTAACCTACTGACACAGCGGGCCGGTAATTCTTTGTTGTGGGGCTATCCTGCGTCCACTGTAGGATGTTCATCGGCATCCCTAACCTCTGCCCACTAGATGCCAGTAGCACCTGCTACTGTTGTGACAATCAAATATGTCTCCAGGTTTTGCCAAATGTTATCTGTGAGGGCAAAATCACCCCTGGTTTGCATAGGCTCACTTTTCACATGTGCCCAACCAATACCAGAATTCCTCCTCAGGGTGAGATTTTTTCCTGTCATTCAATTTTTTTTTTAAAAGATTTTATTTATTTATTTGACAGAGAGAGAGAGCCAGTGAGAGAGGGAACACAAGCAGGGGGAGTGAGACAGGAAGAAGCAGGCTCTTAGTGGAGGAGCCTGATGTGGGGCTCGAACCCAGAACGCTGGGATCATGCCCTGAGCCGAAGGCAGATGCTTAACCACTGCGCTACCCAGGCGCCCCATCCTGTCATTCAATTGTTAAGTGACTTTTTTTTTTTAATGAAATACTCACTCTCTTGGGTGGGTGGGGATTTCATGGGAAAAAAGGAAACTTGAATGAGGATGAACAGTAAGAATGTGGGGCTAGGAAAGAACTGTGCAGATGCTTGAATTCTTGACATCTCTGTTTTGAAAATGGACTGGGAACTACAAGCATCCCCAAGAAGAGGAAACAGTAGTGTAGCTGGGAGGAGGACGATGGGCAGGCAGATCTGATGAGAAAAACTGAACATGTGGGTTTGCTCTGTGTCAGTGAGAGGAGCCAATACAATGCAGATGTCATCGAAGAAAGAAGGTGGTTCCCAGGGAGGACTCCTGACTGTGGGGAGATCATGGAGAAGCCAATTCAGAACAGCCAGAGGGGAGAGCACGCCTTTATATTTGGTGAATGACTATCTCCCAGGTAGATGGGAGAGGCTGGAGAGGGAACAGATGACTGGCAGGCTCTATATGCGAAAAAGTCCGAGAAAACGAACGACCCTCCAGACGTGTCACAACAAAGGCAGGATATGACACTGAAGAGTTGTGTTAGAGTGAACACAGCCTGAGGCCAGCAGGGTCAACCTAGAAGGCTCAGATGCAGATACAAAACTTGAAAGGAGTTTCTTGATAGGATCACAGCCTTCACCAGCCCCATAAGAAGCCCTTAACCACAACTTCCTTAAGCCAAAGTCTAAGTTTCTTCTTCTCTGCTGAGTGCAGAGCCTGATGCGGGGCTCAGTCTCACAACCCTGAGATCATGACCTGAGCCGAAACCAAGAGCTGGATGCTCAGCCGACTGAGCCCCCCAGGAGCCCCCAAAGTCTAAGTTTCTTTGTCTAGGGTCCCTTCTTCAATCCGACAACCAGAACTGGGTGATGGAAGGAAAAAGGATGAGGAAGCACACGCTCTGTCACCTCTGCCAGCTAACTGTCGGAAGCAAGCTAGCTGTTGATCCAAGAAAGTGGGACTCACCCTGTAAACCTACTTCCTTTTACAGATTCCTTACTTTCTCAGGAAAAGTTACTAAAAACGCTCTCTCATCTTTTTGGAAGAAAACATGGCACAGGCTTTATGGAGACCTTGGTGAGACAGGCAAAGTCATCTGTAAACCTGTGGCAGCCAGGTCCGTGGAAAAGCTCTCCTGGAATGTTGGTTTCCTTCCCTGGCCACAGTAAGCCCCAGAAATTATTCTGTACAAGGTAATGCTGCCCCCTGGGTCACAGCCTCTCTTCCAGGGACTTAGAATTGTGATGGGAAATGAGGGAGAGGTCCTATTTCAGTTCAGGTTTGGGAACTGCAGCGTGAGCAAACGCTGCCCAGTGTGCCCAGAGCAGACAAAGACCCTTTAACTTGAGAGAGAAAGGGAATGAGCTGATGTGCAGATGGGCAGTGGCGACGGGGCCTCAAGCTCTGAGAGTCTCTGGATCCTCATGATGAACTCCCCTTTCAACTCAGGATGGTTTCTGATACATCTAAGTCAAAGAGACCTAAGTGAAAACTCCACGGATGGAGGTGGTCCAACAAGAGCAGGTGCTCAGAAAGAGGCGAGCAGACAGGAAAGCACCCGGGCGGGCAATGGAGGGAAACCCAGTGGACAGACTTGTACCTGCACTTTGCAAAGTCAGAAAACTCACTAAGATCAGAAGTCTTGTTGTAGACACAATAGCAGCTCATAATTCTCCCTAAGTTCTTCTGAATATTTTGTCTTAAGCATACTTTTGGGTTCTAGCAACTTTATTTTTAAAAAGTTTTTATTTATTTAAGTAAACTCTACCCCCAGCATGGGGCTCGTACTCACGACCCCAAGCTCAAGAGTTGCACGCTCCTCTGACTGAGCCAACCAGGCGCCTCACTGTGTTCTAGCAGCTTTATTATTTTTTTAAAAAGGTTTTATTTATTTATTTGACAGAGAGAGAGACAGCCAGCGAGAGAGGGAACACAGCAGGGGAGTGGGAGAGGAAGAAGCAGGCTCCTAGCGGAGAAGCCTGATGTGGGGCTCGATCCCAGAACGCCGGGATCACGCCCTGAGCCAAAGGCAGACGCTTAACGACTGCACCACGCAGGCGCCCCTCTAGCAACTTTAAAAATCATATCCTGAGTAGTGCCTTTGTGAAGGATTTCTTTTTCTCATGAAATCCTTCCTTTAATTAGCTTTCAAATCCTGAATAATACCTTGGTCCACCTATTAGAGTCGTGAAGTAATACTAATAGCATTGTTACATCCTTTTATGGTCTTTAAGCCATAATATTAAAAGTTTAAGGCAATAAAAATATTGATTTACTCAGGAAGATAGCGTTTACATGATTAGTAAATGTAAAGACAGCCAGTCTGCCCTCACACTGCTAAAATGCACGTCTGATTGGGGAGGGTATATGTTGTGGTGAGCGCTGTGTATTGTGTAAGACTGAGGAATCACAGACCTGTACCCCTGAAACAATACATTATATGTTAATAATAAGAAAAAAATAAAAGAAAATGCATGTCTGCTTGGATGTTTGTTTGCCTGGGAGATGGAATCACGAGGGCCTCGCAGAGTGAGGTGGCAAGCGCTGCCATGAATGCTTCAAGAGGTGGACAGAAGTGCCAGGGGACAGTGTGAGGCAAGAGCCCTCTAAAAACCCACCCGGGCTATGATTTGTTGTTCTGCAGTAGCTACACGTCACCCACTCCTCATCTCACTGGACCCAATGTGAATATATTCCCGGTGGAGGTTGATCACATTTGCTCACCAACAGAAGCCCTTTTGCAGTTTCCTTGAGCCGCGGGTAAGAGACCAAATGTCCTGGTGTCCATTTCCCTAGGCCCATGCGCATGACAATCTGTGCGGTGTCACAGCATCAGGTGCGCTACAGGTTGTTCCCTGCCTCACAGAGGTCAGGGCCCACGGAGACCCTCCCAGCTGTGGGGCATCGCAGCGTAGACAGGGCGCCACACTGAGTTCTTCTGACCAGAAAAGATGTGACGAAATCACAAGATGGCTACTGACGATCACAAATCTGGACTAACTGATGCACACATTGGTCCATGTGCCGATGGCACCTCAAACGGGTGTCTTCTCTTAGTTATGGGAAGAATGACTAACCCTTCTTTGTATTGTTATTTCCAAAAATCTAAAACAAAGATCCCAAGATTTACTAATATTTACCATTTGGGTAGACACTGGCTGCACTTGCTTTGTCTGAGTTTCAGCCAATGTTTGCTCAGTTAACGTGCTTTAGCTAAATTAAACTAGTTTGAAATAAACCTCTCAAACAATCTTTTAAAAGATTCTTGGGGCGGAGGGGAATGCTGGGGGGGAGCTGGATTAAAGATAACATATATAAATACTTAAAAAAAATAATGTTTCTGGGGCCCCGGGTGGGTCAGTTGGTTAAGCGTCTGCCTTTGGCTCAGGTCGTGATCCCAAGGTCCTGGAATCGAGCCCCTAAGTGGGCTCCCTGCTCCACGGGGAGCTTGCTTCTCTCTCTCCCTCTTCCTGCCACTCCCCCTGCTTGCGCTCGCATTCTCGCACTCTCTCTGTCAAATAAATAAATAAAACCAATCTTAAAATAAAAACAATGTTACTCAGCCGTATCCACTTAAGAACTGGTCTTTTGTGCATGTTCCACAGGATACATTGTACAGGAAGAGTACACTAGTGCTCTATATATGTATGATTAAATATTTAAGAGAGTTTAGTAAAAAAAAGAAAATTGAGTATGAAATCAAAAATGTTCAGAGTGGAGTGTTCCTGGTGTAGACCTGAATGGCACTTTAGTTCACCTTCTCCCTGCAGGGATGAATTCTGTCATTAGAATCTTGCCCGGGGTACAGGGGGCTGCTTATTTTCCCATCCCTGACCACAGACTATTCTAGCCTTCCCTTCTTCATCATGAGAAGATTTTGCTACAAGCAGAACAGAAATCATTCCACCACTCCAGCAGAATTAAGAACCCTTCTTCTATGCAGGCTCCCTCTCCACCATTACATTATGGATTCTCAGAGGATGAGGATACTATATGTTTGTCTCTTAGAACAAGGTGGCAGAGAGAACATGCTCACTACATGTTTGATGAGACTGAACAGAGGGGCAAGTTCGGTGAACTTGGAACCAAAAGTGCTAGAGGCACACCTGGCTGGCTGAGTCAGAGGAGCATGTGACTCTTGATCCTGGGGTGGTGAGTTTGAACCCCACGTTGGGTGTAGAGTCTACTTAAATAAATAAAAAACTTAAAAAATATTTTTAAAAAGTGCTACACTGCTAGATGCTTGGCAAGGGAGAAATGCAGTCCCACACAAACAGAGCTTACCAAGAAAATGGATTCTGCTTACTGCAAATACTTAATTTGATAATATATGCTAAATGTGGCACTTTAATGTTGGTTAGTAATTTCATTCTTTATATAGTTGTCCAGTTGATTAAGATTTTGAAAAGATTTATTTATTTATTTTAGAGCAAGTGTGTTGGGGGGAGAGGGCGAGAGAAACTTAAAAAGCAGACTCTGTGCTGAGGCGGGGCTGAATCTCAGGACCCTGAGATCATGACCTGAGCTGCAACCAAGAGTCAGACGCTTAACCGACTGCACCACCCAGGTGCCCCCACCCCAGTTTATTTAGAATGGATGCAGGGAATTGAGTTCTGGTTACCTCAACACAATGGTTACTGGAAAGGTAATAAAAGATTGTTTACCAATTTTTAAAATGGTAATACAATATCATATATTAATAACATTCTCAAAGTCTTTCCTATGAGTCAGATAGTATTCTATCATTATGAACACCCACTAATATGGTACAGTGGAAATTTCTAGCTAGAACTTTCTGAATAGCTGGATTTTTATATAAAATGAGATCACTAATGCTAAGTCTAAATGTAGGATTTTTAAAAAAGATTTTATTAATTTTTTTAGGGAGAGAGAGAGAGAGCACATAAGCAGGAGGGGGAGAGGGAGAGAGAATCCCAAGTAGACTTGGTGCTGAGTGTGGAGCCCAAAGCGGGGCTCGATCTCATGACCCTGAGATCATGATGTGAGCTGAAACCAAGAGGTGGACACTCAACCAACTATGCCACCCAGACGCCCTAGGATTTTATTTTTAAAATTTTTAACATGGGGCTCGAACTCATGATCCTGAGATCAAGAGTCGCACACTCTACCAAGTGAGCCAGCCAGGTGCCCCTAAATGCAGGATTTTAAATTAATGGGGGAAAGGAACTTTAAAAAAAGGAGAAAAGGTACACATAAGAGAAGACAGGTAAGGGTACTGTTAAGGGTATTTAGTTGAGGGAAAGTTCCAATTGTTGAAGAATTTATTCTTCAGAGAGAAAAGCTGGAAACCAGCCAACTGAGTGGAAGAGCCCTACAGGGATGCTTGCGCCCTGGGGCAGAGCTTGGTGAAAAGAGTCCTTGCTAACCCACCCAAGACACACCTGCTGGTGTCCATAATAACAGCATGTTTCTAGTGCAAAGCTGCTATTACCAGCCCTCCAGGGAGTGAACTGATATATATTTTTATATCTGTGGAGAAAGTAGACTTGATAATGGCAGGAAGAGCAAAAGCCCGTTTCTTAATGCTAGAGCCCCTCAAATGATTTGCATATGAATTTATCCAGATATACATGTATAAAAGTGCTGGAAGGATGCCCATTAAACCAGTAGCCTCAGGGAGGGGAGTGGGAGTGACGCAAGGGTGGGGGTTGGGGCGGGTGGAGGACCATTATGCTTTGCGCCGTGTACACTTCTCTATTGTTTAACTCTTCTACCACAAAAATACATTCATGGAAAACTTTGTAACAACAACAAAGTTAAATATATACCTAGTCTTCTCGGTTGAGAAAACAAAGAAAAGTCATTCTGCGAAAGTTCTTAAAGAACAGAGCACATCACCCCCTGGTGCCTAAGATTCAACCCGTGAAAGGTGCTCTCCATAAAAACAAAAATAAAAAAAAAAGGTGACTCCGTTCATCATGACATTTAGAGTAACAAGAAAGGACCCACCTTTCTTATTTTCTGGTGCACAAAAATGAAACACCAAAATGTTATTAAATCGAGTTAGTGCTATCAGTAAAAAATATGCTCTATTTCCCGTTATTTATGAAGCCTTATCCTTTTCTTTCTTACCAATTACATTCCCTATCATTTCCAAAATATACAAACTGTTTTCAATCAACGGATTTCTTTATTACAGCGTGCAGCATGCTTGTTACTGCCTCTTTTCTATATTGAATCCTTGATTGGACAAGCATTTTGAATTTAACAGAGACCATGATTGCACATATCAAACAAATTAAAGCTGCCAATCTCATTTTGGAGACCATCCTTTATATACACTACCACTGAGGAGCACCCTAAGTGTATCTGCTTAGGAGAAATGGGGCAGGAGTGAAGAAATGATTGCTGTCCGCCTTTGCCATGTTATCTAGCTGCTCGTACAAACATTCACCCAGATTACTGCTGTCCCTTTAAAATGTATTTTATAACTCTGACGTCAAAACCATCCAAGTAGCTTTTATAACACTAAGCACTCTTCATAAATGTAGAAAGAAAGAAAGACAGAAAGAAAAGAAAGAAAAGAAAAGAAAAAAAAGAAAAGAAGGAAGGAAGGAAAGGAAGGGAAAGGAAAGGAGGAAAGAAAGAAAGAAAGAAAGAAAGAAAGAAAGAAAGAAAGAAAGAAAAGTTATATATATGTTATATGTTCAAATATATGTTATATATTTGAAAGTAGCCAAGAAAGAAAGAAAGAAAGAAAAGTACTTGATAATCCTGAAGGGTAAAAAAGTGTAACAGACCAGACAGGAGTGTTAGAAGGTTCACTTGACTTGCTGTTAGATGATGGGGGTGGGGTGGTGGTAATGATATTTTTCCTGTTTTCCCCTCTAGAAAATAAGAATATAACTCAGGTACATTTAGAGCAGTTGTCTGCTGAGGAATGTGAAAAGACTTTCCATTAAGTGGCAGTGGAAAGAACTGTTTTATTACTAAGCAAGGCTAGCACTCAAGCAAAGTTCAAAGTCCATTAAGTTGGCCCAAAGAGTTTTAAAAAAAACCTCAAGGAAGATGCAGTCCTGTGGTTTTATTCTTTTTTAAAAAAATTTAAAAGGATTTTATTTATGTATCTGACACAGAGAGAGCAAGAGAGAGAGGGCACAAGCAGGGGGAACGGCAGAGGGAGAAGTAGAAGCAGGCGCCGCACCAAGCAGGGAGCCCGACACGAGGATCAATCCCAGGACCCTGGATCATGACTGAGCCCAAGGCAGACGCTTAACCAACTGAGTCACCCAGGCGTCCCAGTCCTGTGGTTTTAAAGCCAACTTACTAGTTTTTCAAATGAGAACGATGTGGTATAAATATGATAATAAATTCTAGAACATTACCTAAATTATTAAGACAAACTTTGGTTAGACATAACTAAATATAAGGCTTTTGCCATCTTACAAGATAGTTTCAGAAGTTTTCCTTATTTGAAGTGTCAACTGGAGATGAGAATATCAAGGAAAGAAGACTTTTCTTTGACACTTTTGTTTCTCCTAAGAACCAAGGACTCTTTTTTTTTTTTAAAAAAAGATTTATTTTCTTTAGAGAGAGGGGGTGGGGAAGGGGCAGAGGGAGAGGGAAAGAATCCTTAAGCAGACTCCCTTGTTGAGCGCGGAGCCCAAAGCGGGGCTCGATCCCAAGATCGTGAGATCATGACCTGAGCCAAAACCAAGAGTCTGACGTTCAACTGGTTGACTGAGCCACCCAGGCACCCCTAATGGTGTTCAATTTTTTAAAAACTGTGAATGTCTTTGGGTAGGGTTATTCACTCCCTAGCTCCCCACCCAAACCAATACCTCCCATGACCTGACACCCTGACATTTGATCCTCGAAGGAGCTTGAGTTTACAACCCTTGCATCAGATCATAAACCAGAAGGAACTTGATTCAATTAGCACAGAGGACACACTGAAAGAGTAACAGCAGCACAAATACCTTCAAACAGCAAATGTTTTAGGTCATGAGAGTTTCAGTGATTTGAAAATGAGTTCTATGCTGAAACAAAAAACAAAACAAAACAAAACACCAAACCAAAACACAACAAACTGGAAGGAAGTTATTAATTTGGGAGAAAAATTAGGTACAACTTAGTTCTAAATGGCTCCAGAAGGGATTTTGCTGAAATAATAAACCAGCTTTCTTTTTAAGGAACCTTTGAAAGGTTCTATAGAGTCCCTTTATGATTACAAAGAATTCTGTATTATCGTAGACTTGCTGCTATACATCAAGTACGTCGCGCTCACTGGGTTTCAACTACGCACAGAGTATCTTATTCAGTCTACACACACACTAACACTATGAAGGGGAGGCATTACTGAAGCATTACTAAATCAGTCCTGATTCTGCAACATCTCTTTGAGGAATGCTGGAAACCTCACAGCACAGCAAAGCATTAAAGAGTTAAGAGAGCTACAACAATAGGAATCCAGGTTTTCCAAACCCCAAGCCTATGGGTTCTCCCCTGGATATAACCCCTGAAAGAGGAACTGGACAAAGATGAAACAAGGAGTCTTTCGAGAATATCACCTACAGCCCTGTGTAACTGAACCAGGGCTGGGAGAAGGTGGCTCTTTCTCCACCATCATGAATTGGAATCAGACATGCCAATTACTTTCTTGTCATACTAATATGCTGATATTTGAGGGTTCTCTAGGTTCAGGTTTTTTTTTTTCTTCAAGATTTTATTTATTTATTTGACACACAGAGAGAGACAGCCAGCGAGAGAGGGAACACAAGCAGGGGGAGTGGGAGAGGAAGAAGCAGGCTCCCAACGGAGGAGCCTGATGTGGCGCTTGATCCCAGAACATCAGGATCACACCCTGAGCCGAAGGCAGACGCTTAACGACTGTGCCACCCAGGCGCCCCTAGGTTCAGGTTTTGTTATTTCATAGATGGTCTTTTAAACTGAATGCCTCCTACCTCAAACATTTCATAAAATATTTATTAATCAAGTCTTTCAATGTGCATGTTTTGGGGTCAATTTTTAATACAAAATGATTGATTAATCAATTAAAAGAGATGGAGAAAGAGGGGGAGGGGGGAGAGGGAGGGAGGGAGGGAGAGAGAGAGGGAGAGAGAGGGAGAGAGAGAGAGAGAGAGAGAGAGAGAGAGAATGAGGGGCAGAGAGAGAGAATCCTAAGCAGGCTTCATGTCCAGCGTGGAGCCCGACATGGGGTTCGATCTCACAACCCTGAGATGATGACATGAGCGGAAATCAAGAGTCGGATGCTTAACTGACTGAGCCACCCAGACACCCCCAAAATCATTATTTTAAATACACACAGATTTCACCATTCCTTAATGAAACACAGTTCAAGAACTAAAATGACTCTCGAAGGTACTGTTTTTTTTTTTTTAAGATTTTATTCATTTATTTGAGAGAGAACACGAGTGCACACACACATGGGGGGAGGGAGGGGCAGAGGGTGAGAGACAAGCAGACTCCCCACTGGGCAGGGAGCCCCACGAGATCATAACCCAAGCCCAAGGCAGATGCTTAACTGACTGAGCCACCCAGGTGCTCCTGGAAGTTACTGTTTTTTTTTTAATCTAAGAAGATAAGTTAGTTTTATGTGATTGAAATGAGAAAAGAATAAATAGGAACTGTTCTTATACAGCAGTGAGATTTCTTGAGGTTACCACCATATATATTTGAAACAAAAACTATCAATAGCATAGAAGGCAACTCTTGTAGACTTTTAAAATAACTGTAACCATCTAACAGGCCACGTTACCAGTTTTGAATAGATAGATAACCACCCCATGTTAGTAAGAAGTGCCAAGGCTGAGCACACTGAAGCGCTGTACTCACTTACAACATATTAAACAAGGACATGGAACAGTAAAAGGCTGGAGAGTATTGTCTGAGTCCCACATACTGGGTTCAAGATGCTGACAGGCCATTTACCAGGTAAACTACTCAATCTCTCAGTCTCCTTTACTCTAGTTAAACAGTACTGTGTTATATATTTGAAAGTAGCCAAGAGAGTGGATCTTAAAAGTTCTCATCACAGGAAAAGAAAGTGTACCTATGTGTGGTGATGGATGTTAACTAAACTTACTGTGCTAAGCATTTTGAGATATAGACACATATAAAATCATTATCTGTATAGCTTAAACTTATGTTCTATGTCAATTATATCTCAGTAAAACAGGGAAAATCATAGTACAGATCTCAGAGTGTTCTTTTTTCAGTAAGGTTAAATGAAACATATATAAAGTACTTACTCTGATGCCTAGTGTATAGTAAATACTCAATAAAATATTAGCTATAATTACTAGCTATTCATTCAATAAAGATTTGAGCTATGCTATAATCAAAAGAAATTTGCCCAAGTTAATGTTATCTGTTTATCAGTATTTATAATCATAATCATTATTGTGATATATTATAATTAGGCATAAATGGTAAACTGTTGGCATAATTGTAATTAGCGTACAAACTACTTGTTTTACAGCTTTTTCTTCTTTGTTCTCAATCTAACATGTGACCTACATTATCATGTTTCCCCTCATTTACTGGTTGTGTGATTTTGGCCACATCACCTATCCTTCCTAACACTTCCTTTTCCTCTCTGTGAAATGGTAATAAGAACCATTTCATAGTTAAGATTAAACATAGTAAAAAAGAATAAAGTACAAAAGGTAAATATAATATATATAAAGATGCAGTAAAAACATGATGACAACATACAGAGATACAGCAGAGTGCCTGACATGTTACTGATCAATAAATGACAGCTGTCAGCGGGTGGGAGCATTACAGTTTGTCATGACAAACAATATAATGCTCTTCCCCTATGGAACCTCAAGGCCATATTCTCCAAAACTTTAAGTCTAGGAACCAGCTCTGAGAGGCGTGAAGATGACAAAGACCTTTAGAGCAGTCGTTTTCATGCACTGACATTAAAGTATACTGATGCCTAGGTCCCAGCCAGAGAGTGAGATCTAAATGGTCTGGGGTGAGGCCTGGGCATTTGGATTTTTTTAAGCTCCCAGGTTAGGGTTTACTGAGTATTTGAGGTACAGAACCTCTGCTGGAGGGTTGGCTGTGCTCAGGTAAAACTTGTTTTTGGTTCTAGGGAGGGCCAGGAGGAGCTCTAGTGAGCAGTGAGGAATCTTGCTTATTTGGGGAGAAGAAGTAGAGTCGAGGTCTGTTCTCGCTCTCCCGGGGCACCCTAAGAGGAAATAAGTCAGGTGTGCTTTTAGGGTAGGCCTTAAGGGCACCCTTGTGTGTATGTGATTTTAGGAATAGGAAAATATCCCTGCTCTGAATGTAACCCATCACCTACTTGCTGATGCCTGACATTCCTTCAACACAAAACAGTGCAGCCTGACAATACGAGTAACCTCGGAAAAGGAATACAATCACGGAACAAATGAAATCTTTTGATCTTTACGAAAAGCGCAAATAGAGGGTTTATCCTTAATTAATGAATTAAAAATTTTTGAGGTGTTATCCTTATTTTAGAGGTTCGGAGGGAGGCAAGAGCAGAAGGGTTCTGGACACATAAGATACCACTGAAACAAGGTGGGAGAGGAGCACAGAAATGCCATCGAGCAAACCACAGACTAATACTCCTGACATTACAGTTTTGCTGTGGGAGGAAAGAAAGAGCTGTGCAGGAGGCACCTTTATGGGAGCCCCAGTCACAAGGTTATGGAAGGAGTAACTAGCAGCAAACCCCTAGCAAGTACGTCTCCCCTAAAAATGTAGCGCTACCACCCCACAAGGAAGTTGAAGACATCCTTTTCTGAATACGCAACATGTTACACATGTTGGAAGGAAAAGTAACACAGTGATAGAAAAATCAAACCTCTAATAGTGGTTCAACATCAGAGCCAAAGTAAAAACAGTATTTCAGTATGTGAAAATAACTTTAGTTCTGTCTAGGTGGCCGTCACAGGATTATATACGTAGCAAATCATGCCAATGAGAACGCAACCTAGCAACTTCCCCCTTGGTAAATATCCTCAGCTATGGTTCTCTTAGTTTGTCAGTCATCTTAGACATATAGTGATGGACACATTAGACACATTCCAGATAGCCAAAATAGAGTTAGGAGACAGCTGTTTTATTTTTTTAAAGGATTTTATTTTTTTATTTAAGAGAGAGAGAGAGACAGGGAGGGAGATCACAAGCAGGGGGGAGGTGTAGAGGGAGAAGCAGACTCCCCACTGAGTAGGGAGCCCGATTCAGGACTTGATCCCAGGACCCTGGGATCATGACCTGAGCTGAAGGCAGACGCTTAACTGACTGAGCCACCCAGGTGCCCTGACAGCTGTTTTAATTATAAATTTATTTAGTATTTATGCTAAAGACTAAATGCTAATAAATTTATATAACCTGTTTTTTGTTCTGCCGTTTTATCCAACATCCTCCTGTTTATGGTCCCCCCTCCCAAAGACAGATCATCTTATAAACACCAAACTTTCAGATCTTGTAGCTTTTCATGTAATCTTTCTGGCACAATCAATGTACTGGGGTTTCTCTTCCCACTTGGTTCACCCACCATCACCTCCTGTAGGTGGAAGCTAGATCCTCACTGCCACTTCCACCTCTTCAGAACGCCCACTCAAACATCTGGTCCACTAGGACAAGGTGCAGAGCCCAGCACAGAAATTTTCAATAGGAGTATTAGAAATGTAGTTGTCCTTTAAGGGCTTGTATTAAAATTTCTGTTTAGTACTAATGCAGAATCGATACAGGGCTCTACCTAAATCTATTTACAGTGTACCAACTGTCTAATAGCTGTTGAATATTTGAAGGCAGAGGTGCCACAGAGATGACAGTCATTAGATTAGGGGTTGAAAGCTGCCAATCTACCCGCTCAATCTAGCTGGATACTTTGTTTGGACAGCAGTGTTTCCAAAGTTTTTGAAATCAAATGCCTTTAGGGAAGACAGTGTGCTAAACTAATTTTACATTTTATCCCAAAGGACTTCAAATGATTTTTAGCTCGGGGAACGACACTCTGGCAGCAGCGTAGAGAAAAAATCAAAGCGGGGGATGCAGTTGGATGCAGCATGGTACATCAGAGAGAGAATGCAAGCCACAGATGACACTGAAAATTTTCTACTGGCCGTGTTAAAAAAAAACTCTAAAATAAAACAGGCAAGGAAGATCTCAAGACTATGTCTCATTTAATCCAATACATCTAAAATATTATCATTTCAGCATGTAATCAATATAAGAATATTAATGAAGTGTACTTGCCATTTATAACACATCTCAAGCGTTCAATAGCCACATGGGGCTAGTGGCTACAGTGTCAAGTCTAGAAACAGAAAGACCAGTAAGATTTGCCTAGAAATCCCATTCAGAGCACCACCTGAACTAAAGGGTAGCGAGTGAAAATGGGGGGGGGGAGAGCTGTGGGATGGACTCAGAGGCAGAATCAGTTCACAAATCTTGGAGTAGGCTGGATGTGGAGGGAGGAGCAAAGAAGGGTAGGATGCCTTCTGACTTGGATGACAGGAAAAATGGCGAATGCCACTGACTGGGACAGGGAAGGCAAAAAGGAAAGCTTATAGGGAAAGAGGAATGAAACAGCTTCAGCTTGAGACATGCTGATTTTTGAGAGATATTCCTGGGACATCTAAGCGGACAGAGCAGAACATCATCAGGTACAAGAGTCGTAAAAGTCAGTCTGAAACAGGACCGGATGGGTGGAGAGTCAGCTTTGGGAATTCTCAGTGTGTAGGGTACAGACGAGATGATGCCTGAAGAATGCACACAGGGGGAAGAGAATGCAGGGAAAGTGGAGAAGCCAGTGTTTTCAGTACACCTCCCTCCTTGCTGATCATAAAAGTGACACACTGCCTGTCAGGAAATGACTGCTAACATTTCAGTGCACTCCCTGCCGGCCTTTTGCTAAACTCATGTGCACAAATACATGTGTGTTACTGCGGGTGACAGTATACTGACTGCAAAGATTTGAAACCTGGTTTTCTTAATCCACGCTGTAACGCTTCCTTGTACACGATACATTTCTGTAAAAGTGAGTTTTAATGGTTGTTTAATATTCTATGATGCAGAGGAGGCACAAATTTTCAAATTATAGTAATGTGGAGATTAATATTTCTATACATGAACTGTGGTTGACATTTTTTATTTTGTAAGAGGAAATATAATTTTAAGAGCAGAAAACAATTGGGGGAGCAAAGTTGACAGTAACATAAAGACAGACTGGAAAGATTCACGGGATCTGGTGGGGACCCTGATGTGAGCAAGAGAGATGTTGCTCCAACTAAAAGCTACGGAAGGAAAGAGTGGATGAACAGCCCTCTTGCAAGAATCTAAGAAGTCATGGAGAAGCAGGGGCAGGGAGTAAACTAGAGGGCAATATGCAATTAAGGAAAAGCTTTCTGTCTTATGTCCTAAAACAGTCAAGATGTAGTGTCTCTGGGAAGTCTGCATGTGTTTCAGCTGCTTGCAGAGACTACCACAAATCTCACCTCCACGAAATCTCCCAACTCACTCAAGCTCGGCCTGGTCTCCTCCTCTTATGTATGGACTGGAAATTTACACTTGGAACCACACAATAATATACTGCGTAGATTACTGGTTCTCAACTGAGACATTTGGAAACATTTGTGGTTGTCACAACTGGGGGGTGAGGAGTGCTTCTGGCATCTAGTGCATAGAGGCCAGAGATGCTGCTATGCCTACTACAGTGCACAGGACAGTCCTTACATCAAGGAATGATCCAGTCCAAAATGCCCACAGTGCCAAGGTGAGAAACCTTGGCCTAGAGGTACACTTACACTGTTAGGAATTCAAGCTACATCGCTCCCACTTTAATACCTTCTACCTGCTCTCCATGCTTCCCGTCTTGTCCTCCTATAATACATTGTCCACAGAGTGGTCAAAGTGACCTTTTTTTTTTTTAAGATTTTACTTATTCATTTGAGAGGGGGGAGACAGAAAGAGGAGGGTGCACGCATGTATGTACACACAAGTGGGGATCAGGGGAGAGGGAGAGGGAGAAGGAGACTCCCCACTGAGCAGGGAGCCTGATGTGGGGCTCGATCCCAGGATCCCAGGACCCTGGGATCATGACCTGAGCTGAAGGCAGACGCTTAATCGACTGAGCCACCCGGGCGCCCCAAAGTGACCTCTTTAAAAAAGACCACATCATGTCATATCCTTTCTTTGCTTAAAATCTTCAGTGACTTCCTAGTACACTTGGCTTCCCCACCCCCATTTCCTGTAGGTAACAACTCTCCTGCAGGTGATGTGTCTCCTTGCTGTTACACCTTTACTATGTATCTGTGTAAACATAAACAGTACATGGAGGCTGTTCTAGCATTGTTTATAAAATTCGTAGAGATCATTTCATATGTGCTTTTCTATCTGCAACTTGCTTACCTGGGGGACAGTCTGAAACAATGGCAAGATACTCATCCTGCAAGTCTCTCTGAGCATGGTGTAAGAGGGTCTCCAGGGCATATACAGACAATTGTAACTGATAGGTCATGTGTGTACACCTTCAACTTTACTAGATACTGCCAGATTTCTTATAACAAGTTATTAATTTCAGCAAATGTAAGAGAGTTCACACATTCTCACGCAGTATCCCCCGGTGTTTATTAAACATAACAAGATGAAATAAAAAATGGAGCCAATGTTTAAAAACCAAGTAATTCCAGAAACATCCATATTTCTAGCTCCCCTTTAAAAACCAGAGTATGTGGCAAAACAGAGTTCAAGTTTTCTGTATGAAAACATACACTCTACAATGGTCCCTGTCATTGATTTTTCCTCCACCTGACCTGCGCTATTAGCTTTCTTGTGCAGTCCCTAAAACCATATGAGTTTATGATCCCTGCATTAGGAGGCTATGGCACACTGTTAAAATGTTGAACTATCTCAGCTGATGGCCTTACATGTGGTATGCCCGATGTCCGCGAGTCCTGTTGTCTGGGAGCTGGCAACACCCAAACACACCCAGGTGACACGATAACATAGGTGCAGGTGCTGTCTGTTCTTGCCAGGCCAGAAGCTGGCCTCTTCGTCGCAGTTGTCCTCCTTGTCCCCATTCCATCACTACTATTAATCCACTTCATGGCTGCTAAGTATGTCTCTCCTCCTGGCCTTCTTTTTCTGCCTATGTGCTTAGCCCTCTTGCTTCTTCCATACTTTTTTGGCTTTTTTATCAACATTTCCAGGCAACCAGAACACTGGACTTAAGAGCTGTGTGGATGCTTCAGCTGCTGCCAAAGACGCTTTTCCACATGGCTTTGTGCCATCTCATGGTCAGGGGCTTACTTCACCATTCAGTGTTCAATCAGGGCCAAACTGACACTTATTTTTTTACCTCTCACAATGATGGAGCACATAAAAGGTGTTCAATAAGAATTGTGTAAGGTATTTCAGGAGACAGTAGGAACCTGAATTTCTACTATTAATCAAAGGTAAAAGAGAATGGACAATTGCTAAAATATGATTCTGGTATTTCTCAAACTGTTCCTGTAACCAGATAAATACACAGAGAGAGCTGGCTGAAAACAAAATTATACAGATTTCTCACTGAAGGACATCTCTGAGCCTTACATATGCCAATATACATTAAAAACAACAAAGGGGAAATGGATATCAAACGTAGCAGTTTCTAGGGGTGGCTGGGTGGCTCTGTTGGTTGAGTGGCCGACTTTTGATTTCAGCTCAGGTCATGATCTCAGGGTTGTGATACTGAGCCCCGAGTTAGGCTCCGCACTCAGTGTGGCATCTACTTGAGATTCTCTCTTTCCCTCTCCCTCTGCTCCGGCCCCTGCTGGTGCTCTTCAACCACCACCCCCCACAAATGAATGAACGAACGAATGAATGAATAAATAAAATCTTTTAAAAAAAGTAGCAGTTTCTAAACTTCTTTGGTCAAGCGGACCAGGAATACTAGTAGAACTAGAATTACATAGAATGCAGAGTAGGAACACAGTTCTGTTTTAATCTCTCTTTGATTTTTATTTCTTTCCCTACCTTAGCCTCTAAAGTCCATTTTGCTTCTAGCAATGGAATTAATTTCCTAGGAAATTATGAGTTATATTTTAAAAAGTTTTCATTATTCACAATAGCCAAGACATGGAAACAACCTAACCTATTTGTCCATCAATGGACAAACAGATAAAGATGTGGTGTATCTATTATTCAGTCACAAGAAAAAAAAGAAACCCTGCCATGTGCGATGACATGGATGGACCATGAGGGCATTATGCTAAATGAAATAAGCCAGAAAGAGAAAGACTAATACTGCATGGTATCACTTACACGTGGAATCTAAAAAACACACAAGAACAAAACAAAACAAAAAAAAAGCCCCAAACCCAAAACCACATCAAACTCATAGAAACATAGAAAAATAGTTGCTAGAGGCCGGGGAGAAACAGGGAGAAGTTGGTAAAAGGGTACAAACTTGCAGCTATAAGATGAATAAGGTGAGAGGATCTAATGGACAGCATGGCAATCATAGTTGGTAACACTGTATTGTATAATAGAAATTCACTAAGAGAGTAGAACTTAAACAGTTCTCATACACACAAAAAGATAAACTTGTGAGGTGGAAAAAAAAAGCTTTAAAAAATAACTCCTTCAATAGGAGTTGGATAGAATATTCCTTTTATTGCCCCTCCCATTCAGGAATTCCAATAATAAAGCTTTTAAAAATGGTGTAGGTGCCTTTTGTTATTGAAAGCTGAAAAATAACAAACTGGCTCATCAAAGCCCACAAAAACAAATCCACACATCTCTGAACAAATCTTAAACTGCAAGTAACATCAAATCAACATGAACAAGTCTCTACTATCATAAACAGAATAAAAGGCAACACTACAGGCAAGTCCTCAAAAAGCAGCTCACAGTTTTTTTTCCCCAGAGCACAGGGCTCAGCCCAACGTGTGATCAAGTTTGGAACAATGGGGGCTGGCTAAAGTGAGCCGCGCTCCTGAGTCCCTGACAGCATTAAAGCCATTTCACGTCATAACAACTGCCGGTGGGACAAATGGCTGTATTTGATCATCCTCTTCTTGAGGGCAGAGACTGTGTCCTAATCATGCTCTGGATCTCTGGGGGCCTCCCCACAGTGCCTGTCACACAGAAAGGCACACAGTAAATGAGGTTAGAACTCACTGATAGGACGGAAGGGAAAAAAAAGGGGGAAAAAGGGAGCAAACTCATAAATGTTCTTGCTCTTGTGAAGCCGAAAAAGTCCTTTTACAGACTTTTTGGGACTAAGGCTCAAGTAGCTGTGAGCAAGTGCTGTTAGCTACACTGGTAATACTCTTATCACCCTAACCTGGGCCAGCCTGCCCTCTTAAGAAGAATAGCTCATTTAAGCCCTGTGCAATAGGGGCGCAGTACTAGCACTTTCTCGATGTGAGGATGACAGCTATTCTGTGATTTACTGTGGTCCACTGACCAATGAAGAATAAGACAATACCACCAAATGTGACAAGCTGAACTTGTTACAGATTTGACTTTTGATGCTCACCATACTTACTACTAGTACAAATCAGGCTGAGGAACACCTACCATAAATCAGTTATCTAACACTAACAAATTATGCACCCATTACAGATGACCTTTGGAGTTGCTCAAGGTATAGTCACAATCACGCATTAAAAAAAGCTGCCTTTCACTGTAATGTGTGAATGTATGAAATTAAATGAGGCTTGCAATGTAATCAGTGTGGTTGGCTGCTTTAATATATTCCATTTCAATTTCAAATCACCACAAGCCAAGAGTGACGAATCTAATTTGATCAGTTGTTCACAAAAACACAGAAAAGCAAATGTGGATCTAGCAACACAGCCAGATTTTTAAAGGAATTAATATTTTCTACTACTACTGGAAGTATTTTTTAAAGTAATCAAAACAAACCCAAACATGATTATTTCCTCACCAAAATATTCAATCCTCACACTCAAAGTTCAAAAGCTATAATATTTAAGTAAAAGATAAATTTAACCTTTTAAAAAGCCAATGACATATTTCAAATGTATCAAAAAAAAAAAAAGAAAGAAAGAAAAGAAAACCAAAAGGGTGCATTTGTGATACTTATAAGACGGCACTTGGAACCAATGTGGAAGGTTCTCCAACACTGATTATTACTATCTTGCAAGAATTTGTATAAGAACACAATTCCTGATCTCCATCCCTACCCTAAGTATGGGGCAACAGATTTTACAAATGTTGCCACTGTCCCACTCCAGGTGTGCAGAGCCTGCAAAAAAACACCACGCTGAGAGAGGAATGAGGCTGGTTATCCCCATCACCTTTTCAAGTTGTGGGGCTCTTCAAACTCTCCCTAGTTAATACACAATTTTCAAGGCTTCAAGAGCATTTTCCTCTAAGTTTGTGTGTGTCATTTCCAGAGGGAAAACATGGGATATTTCCTGGAGTTACACACTTGGTAGAGGGAGCCTCCCCAAAGTGGTGGAAATACACACAATTCAGTGTCCCTTACCAAACAGTAGCCAGAGTTTTACAAGTCATACATCAGATTACGCCACTCCCCCTTTTAAAAGCCTTGAAGAGCTTCCCACTGCACTGAGAATACAATTCATACCCCTGACCTGAGATATAGCCCCTAACTCTCCAGCTTCATCTCTATTACTCCCTCCTTGCTGTACTCCATTCAGCTGCACCTGCCCCTTGCTGTTACAAGATGCTCCAGCCCTAGGCTCTTTCACCTTGCCCTTGGTGTAGAAAATCCTGCCTGCAGAGGTTCCTATGGCTGGTTTCTTCTTGACATTCAGGTCTCAGCTCAAATATCACCTCCTTACAAAGAACTTAGTATCCATTAAGCCACCCCCCTTTATATTGTCCCAGTAGGGGGTGTTACTGTCTGAAATTATCTTGTCTCTCTCCTGTAGGATATGCCACGAGATCTCTGGTACATGGTAGGCCATCAGTAAATATTTGTTTTGTTTTGCATCTACACTTATGTTTATTTTTAAAAGTTTTTATTTAAATTCTAGTTAACATATAGTGTAATATTAGTTTCAGGTGCACAGTACAGTGATCCAACACTTCCACACGTCACCCGGTGCTCATCACAAGTGCACTCCTTAGTGCCCATCACCTGTTTCACCCATCACCTTACCCACCTCCCCTCTGGTAACCGTCAGTTTGTTCTCTGTAGTTAAGAGTTTGTTTCTTGGTTTGCGCCCCCGGCCCTGTCTTCTTTTTTTCTTTGCTCATTTGTTTTGTTTCTTAAATCTCACATATGAAAAAAAATTCCACATATGAGTGGAATCATATGGTATTTGTCTTTCTCTGACTTATTTCTCTCAGAATTATACTCTCTAGCTCCATCCATGTCATTGCAAATGGCAAGATTTCATTCTTTTTTATGGCTGAGTAATATTCCATTGTGTAGATGTATGTGTGTGTGTACACACACACACACCCCTCAACTCTCTCTCTCTTTTTTAACCACCACATCTTTTTTATCCATTCATCTGGCAATGGACACTTGGGCTCTTTCCATAATTTGGCTATTGTAGGTATGTTGCTATAAACATCGGGGTGCATGTATCCCTCTGAATTAGTGTTTTTGTATTCTTTGGGTAAATACCTAGTAGTGCAATTACTGGATTATAGGGTAGTTCCTTTTTTGTTGTTTTTTTAACTTTTTGAAGACCCTCCATACTGTTTCCCAGAGTGGCTACACCAGCTTGTGTTCTCACCAACAGTGCCAGAGGCTTCCCCTTTCTCCACATCCTCGCCAACTCCTATTGTTTCTTGTGTTGTTGATTTTAGCCACTCTGACAGGTGTGAGGTTATAGCCCATTGTAGTTTTGATTTGCATTTCCCTGATGGATCAGTGAATATCTGTTAAGTTATAAACAAACTTATAAGAAAATACAGGACAATAATATATAGTATGAGATGCACCATAGTGAAATAGATGTTTGAGGATTTCTTTTTAAATAGCTAGGCAGTATGCCATAGGGGAAGAGTGGAGTGGTGGGTGAGGTTAAAGTCTTTGGAGGTAGCTGGCCCCTGGTTTCAATGATGGGTCTCTCCTAGATTTAGATTACCATCCTAGGAAATAATTAAAGCTGACCTTAGTTTCACAACTGTAAAATGGGGAAAATAACGTCTATTTAGCAGATTATTGTCAAGAGTAGCATTACCACATGTGAGCGGTTGAAGAGTTCAATAATAAGGGATTTTAATTTTTTTAATTACTTGATATTACCAACTACTACTGACAAATCCTCTTCAAATAAAAACAGCAAATTCATAATGACAAAAATATGGATGAGTTTGACTACATGAACAGTCATTATATACCCCTGGTAATTTGGAAAAATTACAAATACAAGTGGGCAGAGATATAAATGGTATATTTTCTAGTTTTAAACCAAGTGATGGTTGATATCTCTCTTGTTTCTAATAAATGTAATAGATCCCATTTCCTTTTTAAGACAAGGACCCCAAGACCGTAACATGTTAGAAAACTGCAGGGATTTATTAATTTACATTCAGTTGAGTAAAAGATGAATATACCAACAGGTCTTTATTTAGTTAATTGTATTCTCCAGAGGTGCTGTAGCCAAATCGTGCCATAACAAAGACATCACATAGCATGGCCTCTATCAGTATCGAACAAAAAGGTAGCATTTTTACCTTTTCATCTGAGAAGTAGGGAACTATGGTGGCTTATTAATTGGGCAGTAAATGTATTCAATGACACTAACCTTTTAGGATAATGAAAATCTCAAAACAGGTCAAACACTTGAAATGGTTAAGTACTGACTGCATCATGGGGGTACTATGCAACTTGCCTTCTTTGTGCTACTAATTCTGAAGCTAAATAGATTTGGGCAATTAGTTGACAAGAGAAGAGCACTGGAAAAAAATGTTATGAACTGTGAAATATAAAAGGGTAGTAGCAAGAAGAAGGGTGTTGGATGCAAAGTACTAACTGCGGAAAAAATAAGAGAAAACAGCAAAATAAGCTGAGACTGGGCCAAACCTGTAATATTAGGGTGGATCATGTGAAGTTGCTAATTTTGGTAGGTCAAAACGGTCAAATGTCAGCAATTTTATATGGTTCAAACCAATACATTTACCAAAGCACTTAGAACTCCTTGTTACTACATAATAAATGATACTCACCAACCCATGCATTTTACATAAGTGTTAACTCTGAATGGCTTGTATTTGGGAAGTTTTCACAGCAGGGTCCGAAACGGTAACCATTAGGTGCCAGACTCCATTGTGGGCAAGAAACACTTTCGTATTTAAAGATTCAAACTCCCAAATTACTTTCAAGGGCAGTTAAGATTTCAGAAGGCATGCTCAGTTGCCAGAGTGAGACTGGTACAGAAATTTTAAGGCAGGAGTTCAGAAGTGTTGAAATATTTCAAAGTCTGAATAAAGGCAAGATTCAAGAGAACATCATGAAAAATAAAGACATGAACCTGCTTCATAACAACTAATATTTAAAAATATTTAAGAATACCATTATGGAGACATAGGGATATATTTTTAAAATAACAGAAAGTGAGGATATCAAGACATATAAATAAATCTGTCACTACACTGACAATGGACTGGTAAAGTGGGGTGGGAAAATGAAAAGGGGAAAAATTCAGGTAAACACTCCAGTATTTAAAAACAAATGGTGCATTTGGATAGCTAATATGGTAATATGAATTACAGCATGTGGTATTCTAAAAAGGAGGGCTGCAGAGTTGCCTGTATGCTGGAAGGTGATCGGTTAAGCTTGTTCCGGTACTCTTTATGATAATAAAATATCCTTGTCTGCCATTTATGGGGGCGGGAGGATGTTTAAAGAAAGTGAATATGGCGATCAAATTGTTAACTGGGCAAGAACTTAAACCTACTCCTAACCAAGAGAAACTCTTCTGTTAATTAAACATAATCAACATAAGGTACTGTGGAAGGGGACAGCCAAAGTGAATAGTTTAATTAACCACAGGGCAAAGCAGGAGTTGACATTTGCATCTCAATGCTGTCCCTAGTTATAGGCTGACCAAATGGAGATGAAGCCCACTGTTAAACCATATTTCACCGTTTCTAAGATGAACCCCCTCCCCCATGTTTTAAGATCTCTGAAACCAGGATGTGTCTTAAATCAATTCCATTTTAGATTTAATGATATATATTAATCGACAGAGAGGTTAGCTAATGGCCACCTTTCTAAAAGTCACTCCGATCCAACTGAAACCAGCTAAGAATCAGAGAATGTGCAGTTTTCTTTAAGATTCCATAACAATCACTTGTATCCTAGATCATAAGGAAAGATCAGGAAAGGAAACTGTCCTGGTCACCTTTTTTGATGTTTAAACACATCTTGAATTATGCTCTTTATCTGGTTTAGGAATCTTAAGATTCTGTACATAAGAACCAGTGGGTCCCTCTACTGGGGCCCCTAACTTTGTTACAAAAACCCCCCCAAAAAACCACAACTGTGTACAATCAAAGCTTTTATGGAGGAAAATCTATGCAAATATAGAAAATATTCAATATATCTTGAACTCCTCATGGAATGGATGCTTGCCATTGGGAAGTAACTGAAGAAAAACTTACAGAAATTTATTTTTTTAGAGCGAAAGAGTGAGAAAGAGCAGGGAGGAAGAGAGAAACTTCAGCAGACTCTGCAGTAAGCGTGGAGCTGATATGGGACTCAATCCCACGACTCCCAAGAGCTGGAGGCTCAAATGACTGCCCACCCAGGGGCCCCTTACAGAAATCTTTTTCTTTTTCGAAAAGACTTACTTATTCACTTGAGCGAGACAGAGAGAGAAAGTGAGAGTGGGGGAAAGGGCAGAGGGAGAGAATCTCTGGCCAACTCCCCGGTGAGTGTGGAGCCTGATGCAGGGCTACATCTCACGACCCATGAGATCATGACCTGACCCAAAACTGAGAGTCCAACGCTTAACCGACTGAGCCACCCAGGTGCCCCTTTTTGATGAAATTTATTAAACAGAGTAAGACTGATGAATACAGAGACTATATGATGAAGAAAAGAGAGCTCTAGGGCCCTGCACTGCCCAATTAAATAGTCACTAATCACATGATTATTTCAATTTAATCAAAATTAAATAAAATTTTAAAAATTCAGTTGTTCAGTTCTAAGCCACATTCAAGTATTCAGTAGCCACATGTGGCTGGAGGCTACCACATGGGGCACCTAATAAATACACCGTTTCTGTCACGGCAGACACTTCTAGTGGACAGTGCTACTCTAGATTAACATCCGAAGCTGACATGTATCTCAGGTGTAACACTTAGTGGTTGTGATTTTGGACAAATTAATGAGCTTCGTGAATACTCAATTTTCTCCCTGGTGAAATGAATATGTAATTATTATCTTATTCCCCAGGATGCTATGAGAATCAGAGTGCTACAAAAAGGTTAGCACTAGTAAGTTCTATATTTTTAAAAGACTTGTACTTTATTAAAGCTACTCTCATCTCCCTCTCGTTTTTTTTTTTTTTTTAAGGAGTCCAGAGTGGAGCCCAACACGAGGCCTGAACCCAGGACCCTGAGATCAATACCCAAGCTGAAGCCAAGAGTCAGAAGCTCAACTGACTGAGCTACCCAGGTGCCCAAGGTTATGCTCATCTTTTTGCATTTTTAATGTTGACTGGATATTTTTTACTGTAAACCCACTTCTTTCCTTCTTTTTTTGTTAAAAAAAAGGAATAAACATGCCTTCAGATATTTTTAGCAAACAAGTGCTTATAGTAGCAACACAGTAAATGCAGAGTGAGGTGGGCTGCAGTGGGGCTGTGGCCAAAAAAAGAGCCCACGTTCTGTCTGAGCTGCTAGCTGCTACTCAGCTCTAGCCACTGTTGTCATTCAGGAACATTGACTCAGAGAAGGCAACTACAAATATTTAAAAGAAAGCCAGAAACTGGGGTGCCTGGGTGGCTCAGTTGGTTGAGTGCCTGACTCTTATTTTGGCTCAGTTCATGATTTCAGGGACATGAGATCGAGCCCCACATCGGGCTCTGCACTCAGCATGGAAATCTGCTTGAGGATTCTCTCTCCTTCTCCTTCTGCCCCTCCCCCCACTCATGAGCACTCATGAGCGCACACGCGCGCGCACACACACACACATACACTCTCTCTCTCTAAAATAAATAAGTAAATCTTTCTTAAAAAGGCCAGAAATTTGGCTTTTTATACAAAATGTCCAGTTTTTAAAATACTAGCAACTAATTAAAAATGTTAAGTATTCTTCAGGCAAATTAAACACATTCAGAGGTCATATGTGGCCTACGGCTCCACTACGTGATCTCTGGTTTCTGAGACCCCATGGCAGCTGTATTTCCTTCTCCTTGGTCCCATGCCTTAGGACACTCTTCCAAATAAATGCACGTGATTTACTCCTTATTGCCCCTCATGGTAAAATGGAAATGACATTCACAGTGTTATTTATTTTATATAGATTACCACTCCCTAGTAGCAAAGTTTTTTGTAAGGTTACTAAAGTATAACACTTAAAACACACACACACACACACACACACACACACACACACACACACACACACACACACCAGGGCACCTGGGTAGCTCAGTCAGTTAAGCATCTGCCTTCAGCTCAGGTCATGATCCCAGGGTCCTGGGAGCCTGCTTCTCCCTCTGCCCCTCCCCCACTCATGCACCCTCACACGCTCTCTAATAAAGAAAGAAAAACAAAGAAAGAAAGAAAGAAAGAAAGAAAGAAAGAAAGAAAGAAAGAAGGAAGGGAAGAAAGAAAGAAAGAAAGAAAGAAAGAAAGAAAGAAAGAAAGAAAGAAAGAAAATCTTATAGAAAAGATAACAAATGAACCAGATTTAGAAAATAAGAAGTTATGTCCTCTTAAACCAAATGCCCAGAAAAGGAGAAAGATACTATTATTCTTACAGATTTTATACCCAGATTTTACTGTAAATACATTTTTCTTATTTTTTTTAAAGAGTTTATTGATTTATTTGAGAGAGAGAGACAGCCAGCAGGAGAGGGAACACAAGCAGGGGAAGTGGGAGAGGAAGAAGCAGGCTCCCAGGGGAGCAGGGAGCCCGACGCGGGGCTTGATCCCAGGACTCCGGGATCACACCCTGAGCCGAAGGCAGACGCCTAACAACTAAGCCAACCAGGTGCCCCTAAATAAAATTTTCTTGTTTTCATTTCTACTCTACTGGTAAATTACTGGGTGTCTGGGGGAGAGCTATCTTATTTTATATAAAAGCCACTGGTCTTTGACGAATGAGTACAGATATTTAAAAAAATCCAAAATTTTTAAAAAGCTTAAAGCCAGAAAGCAAAGCAAATCTTTCAATTCTCCCAGTAATTTAAAGGCTGTACACTCAAGAGTCCACTAAATTTGGAAGTTTCTGTAATAAATGTGGAAGTATACACAACTTTTTATTCCATGCATACTTAACTATATTTTATTTTTATGATATACCCACCTGAAGTAACCAGCGATTACAGCCTTTTTATTCAGTTGATAATTGAAATATTGTTTCTAATACAAGTATGTGGTTTATCACGCTTATTTATCACCAACTTGGTATACTTCATAATCGCATTACAACCCCACTGCGTACTGAATACCACTTACAGTTCAAACTACTCAAGATAAGCACTGTTACTTTCAAGAGAAGATTGGCAGTAATTAAAGGTCTTATTTAGTAGTTGTTGGTAACCATGTTTTTCAGGAGGTTTAAAAAACAATAGAAAGCCATATAGATACATTTAATTTGATAATTGTATTTTATTAATGACATCTATTTTCGACATATATTTTAACCGGGGTTAAAACAAAGATGTGCTAAACTATCACCACTGCAATGAAACAGAATGACATGGAAGTGTTTTGTAATTCATCGGTGAGAACGGAAGTATCTGTGAACTACATGGCATAAAACTAAATCATATCAGAACACTAATAATAATGATAAAAACAACAATAATACTTTGCACTTAGAGACCTGCTTTCAAAGGAATTTCAGAGTGCTTTTTAAACACATTATTTTTCCTTTTCTGAACAAATAAGACAACTAAATCAAAGAGTAATAATGGTTTGCCCATGCCACAAAGTGAGTCAGTGGCAAACCAGGAATAGAGTTTCTAACTCGTTCAGTCTCCTGCAATTACACCATGCAATGATTACTCTGTTAGTGTGTCTCACAGGTTACACCCAAGACACAGGTACCACAGGAGCTTAACTATTTTTCTCCCTGGCCCCAGCCTATTAGTAAGAGTCGTGTTTACACACTGACACTGGCATCAGTATGTGTGCCTGCATGCTGCTCGAGTGAGGGTCCAGTGGGGAGACAAGGGAAGAGCAGCGTGCAAGCCTCTCAGCAGCCACTCACCTCCTGGCCTGCAGACACCTATCTGGACATGGCCTCTAGACATTTCAAGATATCATGAAGACTTGTAAACCAAGCAACCCATTTGAAGCGCCGGGAGAAATTCAAAAGACAGCAAGGTCATTAAAGAGCTAAAACTGTACATCACTAGAAAACCCTGCAGGCAAAATGGCCAAATGCTGTGGCATGTATATACTTTCTGGAGGGCAATGGGTAGTCCTGGACAGGGTAAACTTGTAGATTTTTTTAGTTTACTATTCTAATATAGTTGGGTATCAGTTTGATTTATATAACCTAACAATTTGAACAAATAAATTTCCAGGGTGGAATTTATGAAATGTCCTGGAGGTCCATCCTATCATAGCTATTATTAGGAATTATCTATTAGGAATTATCAGAAAGGAGGTAAATTAAGGTGGGAAATTAAGTCTGTGTTGTGAGGGCATGGGCTAAATGTTGGATGAATGTATGGCTATACGTGGATGGGAAACATTTCGTCATGCAGTTGGAAGGTGTGATGGGAAATAAATAGCAGAGAAAAGAGGATGGAGTCAGAAGAGTACTCTATAAATATCATTCTATAAAAAACAAATTATGTTTCTACTATGAAGTATCCTAGAAGACATTAATTTCACATACATTTATGAGGCTCCTATCATGGGAAAGTTGCCATTAGACATACAGTAACACAGCAAGCACAGTGCTGTCCTCAAAAGTTATAAGGCTTGAGGGGCAGTGCTTAAGAGCTGCAGGAGTTTGGAGGACAAAGAGCTCACTTCTAGCTGGGAGGCCTTAAAGGATGAACGGAATACCAACAGGGAGAGACTGGGTTGAGGTGGGCGATGCAGGCAGGGGAACCCCAGGTGCTGGGAGTGGAAGCCATGGTGGAGTCAAGGCTCGCTCAGGGACCGGTGAGGGGTCTAACCTGCGAGTACCACGGAGGTGCTGTCTCAGTCCTTCTAGGCAAAAGGGAGTGATCTGAAAGCCAACAGGAACTCTCTTCTAGCTCTAAGGCCCGAACACTGGGAAATGGAGTGAGCCAAGCTACCTCTTCTACCTGGATATCCAAGGTAAGCCCAACCTATGACCATGGTGCCCAGAGGTGTCCTTCTAATGCCTCCAGGACTACCATCCTGTCCCAGACCCTTCGGGGACAGGCAGCAATATGAAACTGCAGAAGGCTGATCTACCAGAATCCACCTCGCTAGGCTCTACCATAGATAAGGAGAAAATGACAGGAGATAGGAAAGATCCCAGAAATCCAATTGTGGAGATGCCTAAATACCAGGGTTTGGTTGGTTAGCCTCTAACTCAATACCTTCCCTTTTATCCATCCAGTCTTCTTGAGGATTCCCCACCTTCCACGGCAGCCCATTCCTACTTTTATGATGTAAGTTAATGGGGAAAATAACATGTTCTTTATAGCCAATTTTGTTGAAATGCATTTATTTCATCTTCCATTTGCTCATTACCAGAAAACAGTTTCTTTTTACTTATTTTTCCCTAGCCCATTTTTTTCCTTCACTTTATTCTCAAATGCTATATTAGCTCATATAGTACCATAAATGATTCCTTTATCTAGGAAATAATTCATGTGTTTGACTTCATTTTCCCTTCTACTGTTTATTTAAATTATTATCTAGATGCCACCCAATCTCCCTTTCTATATCAAAGTCAAACTTAATGCATATTTGACAAGAAGCAATATTAAAGTTTGAAGAGTTTCACTAACTCCAAGATTCTCAACACTGTGGGTGTGAATCGAAGTCACTGTGGAGCTTTTAAAAATACACAGCCACTGGGGTCCCACCCCAGACCTACCGAATCAGGTATCTGACAGTGACATCTGGGCATGTGTCATTTTTAGAAGTGTTAAAAAAAAAAAACCCACCCCAAAACCATCCTGGTTGTTAAGAAATCTGCTAAAAGGTACATGATTTGGGAACTCTGTTTGGCTGCCTTCTCGCATACAAACAGAACTATTTTTTTTTTTATCCTCCCTGGAAAGGAGCCAATAGTTGGTACTGATTGCTTAATATTAATGGAACACATGCCAAAGGGACATATCTCAACAAAATGGAAATTATTTGCAGATTATGTGTGTTTCAATCTTTTCCATTAGCACTAACAATGAGAATTAAATTAATCTTTTCTAATATACCTTATGTAAGAAAACTAAAAAAGGAGTTACCGAGATCAATTTTAAGTTCTTTGAGACCAAGGACCATGCCTTTTTCATAGTGTAACCATTCAGTATGAAGAATGGATCGCTTAAAACATGTCTGGTGTTGTGCTAGATGCTGGGGATACAAGTATGAACAAAGCATTGTCAATGAGAGGCTATAAAAACCCACACAGCAAATGTAATACTAAGTACTGTAACAGTGGTTGGGATAAAGTGTTATTCTTAAAAGTAATAAAACCAACTGACGTTTATCATATATTTACTGTGTGCCAGGCACTGTTCTAGGTATTTTACATATCACCATGTTTCGATATTATCCTGTTCAATTTAGAGTCTAGGAGGCAGTTGTTATTCTCATGCAAGCTGTACAGATGAGTCAGTGGAGGGGTTCGTCACATACCCCAAGGTTACTTATGCAACAAAAGGTGGAAAGCCAAAACTTGAACTGGCTCTTCTGGCTCCAGAGCACAGGCTTTTAACTACTACCCTATAGTGTGCCTTTCAGGAGCCCCGGTCAGTGCCGTTGGTGCTCAACAAATGCTGGTAGAAAGAAGGAAGGGAAGATGAAAGGCAAGGAGGAAAGAAGGAAACAACAAATATTTACAGAGTGCTCATACCGTGTGTCTGAAACCCCTTCTTCCTAAGACTGCTGAACGTTATAAGCTAAATCCTATGAGTGTTTGTATGATTCTTTAAGCTTAGGCAAAAGACTAACATTATCTTTCCACCCACTTCAGTAACAAGATCAGAAGTTACGTTTTCGCAGCTAACCCTTAAATTGATTCCTTCACTTTTCTATTCCTCTCGGTCCTATGAGCTCACATCGTTTGGGAATCCAAACTGAAAACGACATTCTCAGGACACTGCTTCCCCTCCAAGATTTCCCACATGCTCCAGCATGTTACAGTGACACTCTGCTGCAATGAGAAAGGTATATCCTTCGGATGAGGTTAAAAAGAGAAGCAAATCTAAAAATAAAATAAAATAAATTCCAGGTTGAGAGAAGTAAAAAGTTTCCTAATTCAGGGCTAAAGGCTGCTGCCAACAGCTTGTTTTGTTCCCAAAGATCAGCACACAAAAGTTTCACAGGGCTGGAGGGAAAAGATTTGGATGCTAAGTTGGGGGGTGGGTATGGGGGTGTGCGTGATTAACATCATTCCTTTGGGAGCAGTAGAAAAATAACAAAACCTCTATAAAAGAGATGAGCAAGTCGGCTGTGAAAGGAATGACCCCTCACATATAGGGAAAGCAATTTGCATCTACAGATCTCATTGGTATAAACGACCTCCTTCAAAGAGTGAAAACCTCAATGGAAAGCCACTATATACCCATGAAAGGCCTTGCCGGCTATTTGTTGAGCTGTATACAGACTAACAAACAGGAGTGGTTAACCTGGAGCACCATGCACTATAGAGATATTTTTTTTTAAGTAGGCTTAGTCAGCTAATCTTGTTGAGATTTCTCTCATACTACTGATTTCTTATTCTCAAAATAAATTAAGAGGCTTCATTCAAAATTCCCTGTGGTCTACCAGCTTGAGTTTGTTGGGTGTCTTTGATTGTCTCTTGTCTTTAGATTCCCTGCCTTGTCTCTTTAGATTTTGCTGTGCCCTTTGGTATTTCCCGTTAGTCCATGTCTGGAATAGCTAATTACATGGTAGCATAATTCCCACCCGTACAACAAGGAACAGCAGAACCTTGCTAATTCACACCAATGACTGAAAGACTCCTGTGTAAGTTACTGAATTATGCAAATGAGCAATAAGTGAAGAAAGATGATTCAAAATTGTATTTCATTCATTTATTTTGACAAGTGTAGTTTAGTCTTAATTATTTTGAAAATTTCTTTGTAGCATACTAATAAATTTACTGTGGCACATTTGTTAAATGTGATAGAGCCTTCACTAAGAGAGACCAAAGCATGCTCTGCTGAATAATTTCCTGAACACAGGCTCAGGTGCAGACCCCCTCTTTTATCTTGGATTTTACTGACTTATTAGCATCTACAATATTTTTGGTAAGCCGATATATAATTCACCAATAAAACAGGAATTATTGAGTACTTTACGAACAGCAAACGTACTTTACGAACAGGTCCTGCATATGTCTAAACATTCACCATGACAATAGTAAAAAAAAAAAATAATAATCACGCTTCAAGTAAAACATGTTTACGTTCCATGGTCATAGTGTTAACAGGACTTTAGTTGCCTCTTTTAAATAAAACTAGTTCAGTTTGTCATTCATCTCTTTTCATTCCTATTTCTGTTTTGTTTTGTCTTGCCATACTTCTTTCTTTCAAAGTTAAAGACATCTGTTTTAAGCTAAGTGGATATATCACAGTATGTAACATGTTCATGTCAAAATACTTACATTATTATATTCTGAGTTAAATTATTTAAGATAGGAAAACATTTTGATACACTTCTGACAGATGTATCCTACAGGATGGAGTCAACTTCCTTCAAAATACCACCACCGGTTACGGTGGGGAGTGAAGAGACAAGAGCCTCCCAGCTTCCAGTGTTGGGTTTAAAGCTTCACATAAGCCAGCCTCTTAATAAGTGCTTTTTGACCAAATCTCCAATTGAGATATGTTTTAAAATCATCATGCATTTGTCAAACGATGTTCTTTACTTTGTAAAAGCCGGATAAGCAGTAGAGCACTTAAAGAATAGCAAGAAAGACAAAACTTAGTCTCAAACTACACGCCTGCTGCATCTGTGCGTGTTACAGTCTCACCCACTTTTCGAGGCTGAGCTCAGGTTCCACCTCCACTGGGAACTTTCCCGAGCCATTCCCATGTAGTAGTCATTTGCCTTCAGGCTGAAGTTTCTCTCCTGGATTACGAAAAAGGCAGCTGCGACTCGGCAGAAACAACACTGAGCTCTCACGCTCTTCAGCTTTGCTACCTCAGGAGGGTCATTTCATCCATTTGAGGTTGTTTTTCCATTGGAAAAATGTCAACTACCCTATCTAATGGGAAAAGTAAAAAATAAGGGATGGGAGTGTTCTCCATAACAAGTAAAGCTCTACAAAAAGTAGCTGTTGAGAGGGTGACTACATGAATAAGAAAAGGATCACAAGTATTACTAGGTCTACAGCAGGACCCAGGTCTTGCTTACATTGTGCCCTTTACATATCACAAGGCAGAGGCACAGCAACACTCGCTGAATGAATCTTGGGGGTGAGGTGTGAAGAAGAGAGAAACAGAAAACCAGACGTACGCACAGACCTGATTTTATGATCCTATTTGTGAATTTGGTTTTACAATAATTTCTTAAATCAACCAAAGCACACGAGTGTCTAAAATTAGCCAGCAAACCCATCTTTTTGTGAGCACAGCTGGTTAAAGCCTTAAGCTCTAAGGGATGGTGCTAAGGCCAGCATGGGCTCACAGACCAAGGGGAAAAAGGTTTCCCAGGGCCTTTATATGGGCAGAATACAATCAAAGTTAATTCAATTGAGCTCAGTGGCAGGCTACTAATTCTGTCTAGTCACTGTCCTATCAGTCGAAAGGTAAGAGAATACTGACGGATGTGAATAAATTCATAACAACTACAGGAAGAAGTCCTCTAAGAATGAGCTAAATTGATGATGGGTTTTCCCTGTATATGAGGGGTAGCACCGATTATATGGACACCATAGTACAGCCTAAAATTATACATGAGCGCTGACTAATCACGTGCAAATCAACACCAGATCTGGGCCTGGGGCTACTGGGTAACTGAAGCCGTTACAAGGACACAATTCAGTTTCAAAAGTTAGGGTTGTTTCCCTTTGATAATGATGAAAAATTTAAAGAATTACAGAGGGTAATGAAAACATGCCAGTTTACGTGAAAAGAAAGCAAAATGGGATAGGCTGGTGATGGGTATTAAGGAGGGCATGTATTGCATGGTGCACTGGGTGTTATACACAAGTAATGAATCATGGAACTTTACATCAAAAACTAGGGATGTACTGTATGGTGACTAACATAATATAATAAAAAAATAAATAAAAATTAAAAAAAGAAAGCAAAACAAAACAAAACAACCCAGTCAATTTAAACATTAAGTCAGTTTAAAAAATAAATCTGCACTGTAGTCAGAAGAGAAAGACTAAGCAAAAACACTTAACTTTTAATCATGAAAGACTATTCTGGTATGGCACATGCAGCTGGTAAAAACCAAAATTGAAGCAAAAGACTAAGAAGATGCAAGAGAGGTAATTCCTATCTCAATGGAGGGAGTATAAGCACTTCTTAGAAGAAATGTTACCACAACCGAGTTAAGACAATTAAGAAATGATGGAGACATTAAATTCAGGGCTAGGTCAACGAGCAAGGATGCCCAAGAAGAAAGGAGTATGCAATATACTTTTTAAAAAGATTTTATTTATTTATTTATTTATTTATTTATTTATTTATTTGTGTGTGTGAGAGAGAGAATGCGAGCAGAGGAGGAACAGAGGGAGAAGGACAAGTAGGCTCCGTGCTGAGTGTGGAGCCTAACATGGGGCTTGATCCCATGACCTTGAGATCATGACCTGAGTCGAAATCAAGGGTCAGACGCTAACCAACTGAACCACCCAGGTACCCCAAGGGTATGCAGTTTAAAAATAATCCCAGACTACTAGAGAAAAATACAAGTCAGACCAAATCTACTTAAATCCCAAATATCTCTGAGAGCATGAGACAATTATGGATGACTATATATCCTCTAATTTACTTGAAGCAAGTGGGGCTGGTGTTTTTTTTTTTAATCTCTTCACTGACTTTTTTTTTTTTAAACCACATCTATTACAAATTTGCGCTGGTTTAAAAAGGACACAAAGTCAGTACTGATAAAACCACAGAGTGCTTCTTTAGAAATATTTAAGAAAAAAAAGGAATGTCATCTGCTTCTAAGACTACAGACCTTTTAATGTTGAAGGTTGCATTTTTAAAAGAAGTAACTGATTATACATTGTAAGTAGCTGATCTAATACATTTCCGGTGAAAAGCACTAATTTTGAGGGGAAAATTTAGTATAACTATATCTAACCCCAATTGCTTTAAGTCATGTTATAACAGATTATTATAGATGTTACACAAATACTGATAATTTAATATTCCTGAAACTTATAGTACATTTTATCATGATACTTAAAGGATTTACTTTATTCTCTGCCATGAGTATTATAAGCCCTTTCTCCTAATTAATCTGCAATTAATTCAACCAACCTCCAATTAGTCTTCTACAACATTACCCTACTTAGACAATAAAGCCGTCTCTAGACTGGGTTTTAAACCTGGGCTAAAATAGACTCCTACAGACCAAAAATGGTTCTGGGATTTCTCTTTGTAGTGTAATTTAGATGTCATATCTAATTTGCTGTCATGACTATTGTTTCACTGTGCAATTTATATGTCGTTTTGAATGGTAAAGGCATCATAGCTTTATTGAATTAAACCTTCTGTCTTTATTTAGGGTCTGATGTTACACGTTTGTGCGTATATGTTTATGTCTCCAAAGCTGCTTTTGACATCAAGCAGTGGTAGAAAAAGATTATGCTCTTTTGATATGTTTTCTCCTACCTCAGTAAATATAAACACAAACTGGAAAAAAAAAAAGCCCTCTTCAAACTAAAGAAACAATTTTAAATAATAATAATGACATTATTACTATTTTGCTTTGAAAGACAGAGATTGCTAAATAAGCCATTCACATTAAGGAATTACAGAAAGCCTGGCTGTTTTGTAATCTAAATTCCTTGATTCTCAATTCTATTAATCAATTCTTTCCTAAGAAAAAAACTGCCCTTTCCACTGACAGTTTTGGTGATACCTACCTCAAAGAAAAGGTGTTATTTTTACAACTCCATAATCACAAAGAAATTCAAATGCTCCCTGGCTTTAACTCCTAAGGAACAAAGGCCATCTTACTTATATCACAATACTCAATTTTGTGTTCGTCTGTCTGTAATTGTCATTCTTGTCCCGGCCTGTGTGTTCAAGTTCTAAACTAAAGTCAGGACTAAGATTAAACATGGAAAGCCTTCCAGTAGACCACTGGAATAGCCTTTTAAATAATTTTTAGTGCATGAAATTTCATAAAGTTTTTACTAGATAATTACACTTCCTGATTTTGTAATTAGTGGAAGTACATGCAATTACATAATAATTATGATAGTAATTACGTAATTAAGATGTATAATTATGTAGTAAAAAACATCATGGAAATAAAACCATCTACTGTGTAAGCACAATACATTTTAAAAGTAAATTCGCTAGCTCAACTGTTTAAAAATACTTTTCTTCAAAATAAAGTGATTAGCTCACATTATGGTCTAACTGCCTGAAAATTGTTTAATATTTTTTCCTTCAATGGTGATAGAAGTATATTTTTAAAAAGTACACAAGAAAAAATCTTATCGGGTTTTCCTACCCTCAACACTCAAAAAAAAGACAATGTTTTGCAAATGAGGACCATCAACCACAGAACAGTCACAAAGATACTGCAACATTGGTGCCCTCCTTTGCACTGCCGTACTTACTACTACAAAAGAGACAAGAAACCTGCCCATTGAAAAGATGTAACAGGAAAGGATTTTATAAAACTAATAATATATCTGTTATCATAGCATGCCTATAAGTCCATATGTACATAAAAGTGCAAAACGTTGAGTGCCTATTTACAGAAATGGGCTCAAAGAAAAGGAACGTTATCAGAATCCACAAGTTTGCTGCTCAAATATATGGCAACTTTCATATAGTACTTTAGCTATCCTAAAGATGACAGAAAATGTACAGAGACAAGACACTTCCACTTACGGGCAAAGCAACTATGGTGACAATTTCCTGGAAAATGTAGTTTCTCTTCTGTCACATTGCAAAGTCATCTTTAGTTAAAAAAACAAAACAAAAACTAAATAGGCAGTACTGAGAGAGAAAAACAAAGCAGTATGAAACTCCATGCTGCCACTGGAAAATTATCAATGTTGTCATTCTTGTACTGAGCATAAAAATCGAACAGAAAAGTCAGCAACACAAGGAAAAGTGAATTCCAAAGTAAACTTTATAGTAGCAAAATATAAGAAACAAAATCTTGTTTTCAAGTCAAAAGAATGCTATTTCAATGCCTTGAAGTCTTTGCAAACGTGCTAGACCAATGTTGTAATGAGGCCCAGAATGTGGCGGCTGGGTGCCTGCCACTCTGGGCACATACAGAACAGCCCTGAGATGAAGTGGGGGTAGAACTGCATTCCCGTTCTTTTACAAGCCACTGATCCTGGGAAGCTGAAAGCCATTTTGAAAACTTTAATTTACTTCTTTACTTTTCTTCTTACTTAGTTAAGAAGAAACAAAGCGAAAGAACTCAGGCTTCCTTGCTTTTTTTGCCCCCTCTCCTTGCCCTTGTCAGGCCGTTACATTTTTTAAGCTTAATTACAAAATGTATTTCAAACAACCAAGCTGTCATGCCAATTCGACCGTAAACCTGGGCAGGCCTAATGTAGTTTGCATACTTGTCATTTTAAAGTCTTGCCAAAAGTATGGCCCTAACCAACGGATGAATAAAATGGGAGTAGGCTTTAGTTGTTAAGAGCAAAGAGCGTCTCCTATCAGTGCTTCTCAAACTTTAATGTGCCTAGATATCACCTGGGAATCTTGTTAAAATGCAGATGCTGAAGCAGAAGGTCTGGGGAGGACCTGATATTTTGCATTTCTAACAAGCTCCCAGGTGATGCCTATGCTGCTGGTATACTGATCACATTCTGAGTAACAAGGTCTTCGGTTTGACTTGGGGAAGAAATGCACAGAGAAAAAAGCGGACTTGGGTTCATTCTGTATGGTATTTTCTCCCTCAACTGCTAAATTATTGGAGTAATTATTTCAAGTTCTGTAAAACAAATATTTGTAAAATTTCAGTGTTTATAATTTGTTTGTTGCTATAAAATCAGTACATGCTCAGATTATATAATTTAGAAAGTATATACAAGTATAAAGGGGAATTAACTCTAATCCACCCAGAGATGACAACTGTGAACAATTCCAGTATTCCTTACTAATTGTTCCACCTTGCATACAAGCTACAAATTAGTATCATAATGATTACTTAGTGTTGGACTTCAACATACTGTTAGTATTTCCCTAAATCATTAAAGATGAAAACTACGTCCTGTCTAATAACATCAGCAACAACCCTCCTCAGAAGGTCAGCGTTATATGAATCACTTTTTCTATTATCAAAATTCTTTGTGTTTCTACAATCATTTCATAATCATAAAGAGAGCTAACTATATTCTGAATTGCCACATTAGTCTCCTATGATGAAAGGTCACTTGAACTAATTAAAGGGATAGTTAAAAAACAAAAAACCACCTCGGGTCTTTTTTTTTTATTTGTAAAAAAATGAAACAAAAGAAAAATGGAGTTTGTAAGTTACCAATTTCCAAATCTATTTTTCTAAAAAAACTTTTTCACAATTAGAAGAAATATAATTTAAAGAAGGGTGGATTGGAGCTTAATTGAACTTCTTCCCCCTTTTATATGTATCTGGTAGGAGTGAACTGTTTTGTGTGTGCTTTACCTATTACTAGTTATTAAAAACAGAGAAAAAGGATCATTTCTAAAATTCGACAACAATTTTTTCAGGATAACCCACGGGCTTAAAAAAGTGGTACAAGAAGAACTGGACCAGTCTCTCTGACACAGCCTTCTTTTTAATGCCTTGTGAGGATTTAACAAAGTAAATTCTAAGACTGTCAACTGGCTTAGAGGGGACTCTAGGAGCTCTTTGCTACTTTTATTTCAGAACTTCCAGCAATAATAAAACTCTCCAGCTTTCACTTCAGCAGTTCAGGAAAGTAAGGGAAATTCTCAACACTGAAAAGGGATCTGTCTTGAGACCCTCAGAAATCTCCAAATTCCCAAAGACATTAAAGCATATAATTTATACCATAAAACTCTAATTTTCTCGCTTAAAAAATACATCAATTTTTTAGATTCCTTCACTTTTTAGTACTAGCTATTGTCTCTCTTTTGGGTCTTCATTTTCTATGAAGTAATACAATTATTACTACATTTCATGAGTGTAACTATCTAGCTGAGGGTGAGCAGAGAACAGGACCCTGTGGCAGTGTGGGTGAGGAGTAGTTTGGCTCATGACATTCTTTTGATTAATTCAAATCTGGCATCAGCAAAATGGGAGAAAAAATGAACTTGTCTTCAGTATAAACTGCAAAAAGCTGAAACGACAGATACCCAATCTGAAAATGTCTAAGGAACTTCAGTTACATTAATTCACAGCACACCTGAGTCAAGCCAAGCGATATAGGAAGATCTAGAATTTTTAATGCACACTGCCCTCCATTCACGGACAGAATTACCTCCTAGGACTAATTGCTCCAATATCCTTTTTTTTTTTTAAGATTTTTGATTTATTTATTTGACAGAAATAGAGACAGCCAGCGAGAGAGGGAGCACAAGCACGGGGAGTGGGAGAGGAAGAAGCAGGTTCATAGTGGAGGAGCCTGATATGGGGCTCGATCCCAGAATGCCGGGATCACGCCCTGAGCCGAAGGCAGACACTTAACGACTGCGCCACCCAGGCGCCCTGCTCCAATATCCTTGAAACTGCTTGTGCGGTCTTATTTTCTACTAAAAATTCATTCACTGAAAATTTAGTGAGCTGGCCCCAATGGGCAAAGTGCAGATACACAAGATACAACCCTCTGCCTCAATGAACTCAGTGGAAGAGAAAGTCAAATAAAACAATTCAGGTTAAGTCCTGTGAGAAGGGTACTTAAAGGGTGCAACGGGAATGCAAAGGAAGGAAGCCTGTATTACATAACTCAATTTCCTCATCAATATAATGGGGGAGTATCCACTGCCACCTCACGGGGTTGTTGTGAGGACCGTGAGAAGGAAAGTGAGTAAGATTTCACCTCGCTGACAGGAGTGAAGGAGCAGAGCAACCTTGACAGGAACTGCTTGGTGGGCTGTGGCCACCCACATCCCTTGGCAAGAAACAGGGGTGACCTGAAGAACAGTCCTTCTAGGCCTAAAGAGACTCCATTGAGAAACTGGGCTTCCTGACAGATGCTTTTCATAAGGCTAAGGTTACAGCACCGCCTTTTTGCTAAACTTTACACTTTAGCTCCAAATCCTTTCTTCAGCAGAGTCCTAAATCCTGGTGTTTCAATTCTGACAGAGACAAACGCAACATGCTGAAAGAGGTCTATGGAAAAATTCACCAAGAAGACCATCTGTTACTGGCTGAATTGTGTCCCACCTCCCACCAAATAATACTGGGAAGGTGGTGGTGGTGGTGGTGATGGTGGTTGAAGTCCTAACTTCCAGTACCTCAAAATGTGACTATGTTTGGAGATAGGGTCTTTAAAGAGGTAATTATGTTAAAATGAAGTCACCAGGGTGGTCCCTAAACCAACAAGACTGGTGTCCTTGTAAGAAAAGATCAGGACACAGACTTGTACAGAGGGAAGACCATGTGAAGACAGGGAGAAGATGGCTGTCTACAAAGCATGGAGACAGGCCTCAGAAGAAACCAACCCTGTTGACAACTTGATCTCAGAATCCTACCCTCCAGAACTGTCAGGAAATACATTTCTGTTTTTTACGCCACCCAGTCTGTGGTACCTTGTTATGGCAGGCATTGCAGACTAATATAGCATCCTACTACAAAAAGCTAACAGAGAGTAAGAGGAGATAAGTATCTGGGAAGAAAACAGGAACACAAAAAAAAGTTTCGTTTTGTTTTAGGAATATGGTAAAATCAAACGGTGAGTAAAAGGCAATTCGTACTCAAGAGAATAGAAAGAAAAGCCATAGACTGAGGGCAGATATTTGCAAAAAAACATATCTGATAAAGGACCATTATCCAAAATATACAAAGAACTCATTTTTTTCTTTTTTAAAAATTTATTTGTCAGAGAGAAAGAGAGAGGGCGAGAGAGAGAGAGCACAAGCAGGGGGAGCAGCAGGCAGAGGGAGAAGCAGGCTCCCCACTGAGCAAGGAGCCGAATGGGGGACTTGATCTCAGGACCCTGGGATCATGACCCAAGCAAGCCAAAGGCAACCGCACAAATGACTGAGCCACCCAGGCGTCCCTACAAACAACTCTTAAAACACAACAATTAAAAAAAATAAACAACCCAATTAAAAAAAATGAGCCAAAGACACCTCACCAAAGATACACAAATGGCAAATAAACATATGAAAAGATGCTCCACATCATAGGTCATCAGGGAAATGAAACTTAAAACAATAAGATACCAGGAGGCCTGGGTGATTCAGTTGGTTAAGTGTCCAACTCTTGATTTTGGCTCAGGTCATGATCTCAGGGTTATGAGATCTCAGGTTGTGAGACCCCATGTCAGCCTCCTCAGTGGGCATGGTGCCTGCTTGGGATTCTCTCTCTCCCTCTGCCCCTCCCCCAGCCCTCTATCTTAAAAAAAAAAAAAAAAGATTCTCTCCCTACACCCCCCCCAAAAAAAACACCCCACAACGAGATACCATTACCCATCTATTAGGTTAGCCAAAATCCGGAACACTGACAACACTAAATGTTGGGGAGGATGTGGAGCAACATGAACTCTCATTTACTGTCAGTGGGAATGCAAAATGGTACAGCCACATTGGAAGACAGTTTGTCAGCTTCTTACAAAAGTAAACATACTCTTACCATATGAGCCATCAATCACACTCCTTGCTATTAATTATTTACCCAAAGGAGTTGAAAATTTATGGTCATATAAAAACCTGCATACGAATGTTTATAGCAGCTTTACTCAGAAATGCCGAAACTTGGAAACCAAGGTGTCCTTCATAAGGTGAATCGACACATAAAATGTGGTACACCCTGGGGCGCCTGGGTGGCTCAGTTAGTTGGGCATCGACTCTTGATTTTGGCTCGGGTCATGGCCTTGGGGTCGTGGGATCAAGCCGCGAATCAGGCTCTGTACTTGGCAGGGAGTCTGCTTAAAGATTCTCTCCCTCTCCCCCTCCCTGCACTTGCATTCTCTCTCTCTCTCTCAAATAAATAAATCTTTAAAAAAAATTTTTTAAAACGTGGTACATCCAAATAATGGAATATTATTCAGCATTAAAAAGACAAGTCATGAAAGTCACGTGAAATTCAAGTCAAGAAAAGACACAGAAGATACTTAAAATGCATCTCACTAAGTGGAAGAAGCCTATCTGAAAAGGCTACATACTATGGGATTCCAAATATATGAGATTCTGAAAAAGGGAAAACTATAAAGACAGTAAGAGATCAGTGCTTGCCAGGGGTTAGTGGGGAAGGGGAAGGAAGGATACGTAGGGTGAGCACAGAGGAATTTAAGGCAGTGAAAGTACACTATGATACTACAATGGTGGATACATGTCATTATGGATTTGTCCAACACCAAGAGTGAACCCTAAGGTAAACTATGGACTGTAGATGATACTGCTGTGTCAACGTAGCTTTATCAAGTGTAACAAATGTGCCACTGGTGGGGCATATTGAAAATGAGGGAAGCTGTGTCTGTATGGGAGCGGGGGTACACAGGAAATCTCCATACCTTCTATTCAATTTTGCTGTGAACCTAAAACTGCTCTAAAAAACAGTCTACTAAAAACAAAGGTGGTTAGTGGCTCCCTTTCGTTGCTTCCGTAACAACTTGACCAGAATGGTGGTTTATCACACTTTGCTGCCCAAGCTGTCTGTGATAGACTGTATGCTCCCCCAGGGCAGGGAACCTTGGCCATCTGGGATGGCACTCAACACATAAGTGAAAATAAGTCTGTACTGTGTTTACCACTGCTGGATAAACAAAATTTAAAAGTTCAGGGGAGAAAACCAAAAGACTCTCTTCGCTCCTGCAGACTTAATTTAGACAACTGGAACAAGATTTGAATGGATTCATGTCTCCCCCAAACTGTTCACTTATCCGTACTCCGGCCAAGGCCCCATGGGATGAGGCAGTCAAATGGGACCATTATGTGATGCCATTGTGGAAATGGATTTTTACTTCATATATTGCCACTATGTTTCTCTAAAACTGCCTTTGGCTCTATTATGCCATCTGTGTAACATTCTGGAGCAGTTACAATAATAAAGCCAAAGTCCTACAGAAATAAGATTTTTAAAATGTTATGTAGTCACAGTGAATATGCAGTAATCACTTCACCAAAGTGAGTAACAGTCCTGGAGCATTTTAAAGGTAAGGAAAAATACCAAATGGGGTTAATTCACATTATGGACTAATGGCCTGTAAACCTTCGTTTGAAAGCAAAGCAAAGGAAAAAGCTTTGACAAGAGCTACTTTTTACCATAAAAATAAACTTCTTTCAAATAATTTTGTGTTTTTTTTCCAAAGTCAAATGGCCAAGTTTCAAAAAAATTTAAACCACCATCCAGTTACAACCCTTAAATTTACAAAGGGAAATGGTAAAACAATCTTAGTCAAGGAAATGTTACTAAGTATGGACAGTAAAGAAGAGTCTACAGTAAATACTTCACATGCCGAATCCAGGGCACTTGTTGACAGACAATACTTAGACTCCATTCTCAATGATGTAACTGTGTGTAATGACTGTCACTCTTCACAGGACTTCTGATGTAACATCTATTGGTGTTCTGGCCTTGGTCCAAACTGAAAAAATCTATTTGCCCTCTGGATCCCATGGATTTTCAATTAATTTTTTTCGAGGGGGCAGGAGGAGTGGAGGGATTGAGAGAGAAAGAGAGAAAAATCTCAAGTAGGTTCCCCACTGAGCGCCAAGCCCAAAGCAGGGCTCAGTCTCACCACCCTGAGATCATGACCTGAACAGAAATCAAGAGTCAGACTTAACCAACTGAGCCACCCAGGTGCCCCACCTCAGTTGACTTTTAAGGGGGAACTTATCAAATGTCACTTGTCAGTAAACCTCTGATCTTGGAATATAGATAAGCACGACCCAGAGTTTCAGTTTATATCCCCCTACTAACAAATACCCTAATATCTCTTAACGTTACCGAGTGATCTGCAAATGCCCCGAGCAGGTAAATTTCAACTAGTCCAGGCATTTCTAGAGTGTAACTTATGAACAATAAATAAGAAAAGCTAAAAGGAAAAATAGTTTCGTAATTAAAATTCCATAAATAAAATGAAAGGTTCTTGGAACATTTCATGAAGTTACTTCTGTGATACATACATTTAATATCTTTCTCTTAGTTTATTTTCTTTACCCTTCTGACATGTAAAAGAACCTTTCGATAACTTACACGTAGTGCCGATATGACCCCGAACTCCTGGATAGTGTACTTACTAGAAGCAAATGACAAAAAAAAAGCATCCCAACTCTTAAACTTGTGAAATGGAACCACAGTAAATTGTGTGAGGGTATAGATACTGTCAATACTTCTCCCCTTTTGCCAAGCAAGAAGCTTCTAAGTAGCTATTCTATTCCCTCTTATTTTCTGGGAGAGCAATGTATACTCCCATAAAAAGCCGGAGTAAGTCTCCAGTGACTTTTCAGATCACTCCTACATGTCTCCAAGAGTCAATGGACTTTTTGAAA
>NC_142164.1:102619323-102641823 GCF_024610735.1 Ursus americanus
TTTAAGGGCTCCTAGGTAGTTCTGGTGGGTAGTCTAAGACGAGAATCGCTGTGGTATATATTACCTGTACTGGAGATACTTTTATTTATTTTTTATTTTTTTTTATTTTTTAAAGACTTTATTTATTTATTCGACAGAGATAGAGACAGCCAGCGAGAGAGGGAACACAAGCAGGGGGAATGGGAGAGGAAGAAGCAGGCTCATAATGGAGGAGCCTGACGTGGGGCTCGATCCCGGAACGCCGGGATCACGCCCTGAGCAGAAGGCAGACGCTTAACCGCTGTGCCACCCAGGCGCCCCTGGAGATACTTTTAGAACCATGGACCCTTATCCCTCCAACCTGGCTTGAGATAAAGGAATTTACACTTACCAAAATAGCCTGAGAAGATTTCCTGGGAACCATTTTTGAGGAAGATGCTTGTTTGTCCAAGCAAGTTATTTCAAGATTAGAATAGGACATATTTTCCCTTACATAAATACAGGCCAGTGTTAAACCTAATTTGTATTTTGTTGCTGTTGAATTAAAATCTATACACCAAAAGTGCACAAATATTAAGGGTGCAGCTTGATGTATAAAGTGAACACATCTCTGTAATCAGCACCCATAATAAGAAACAGAATGTTACCAGCATCCCAGAGGCCTCCGCTTGCTCTCCATCTTCCCCCCAAGGATAACAACAGATTTGCCTTAAAAAAAAAAAAAACCCAGTAACTTTATGTGCATAGAATCGTATAGTTTTCAGTCTTTTTTCCTTTGGTTTCTTTTCCTCAACATTATGTTTGTGAGATTCACCCATGTTGTTGCCTGTAAAACTAGTTTTATTCTCATTGCTATGGAGTAGTCCACTGAATGAACAGATCACAATCTACTTATCCATTCTATGGAGGATGGATATTTAGGTAGTTTCCAGTTTTTTGGCTATTAGGAATGGTGCTGCTGTGAATATTCTTGTACATGCCTTTGAAGCACATAAGTGTACATTTCTGTTGATTATAATACCCAGCAATGGAAATGCTGGGTCACAGGGCACGCAAATGTTCAGCTTTAGTAGCAATTGCCAAACTGCTTCCAAAGTGGTCTCAGTATTGATTTTCAACTGACTTTCTTTTGAACTGGTTTGACAACACGTGGTCTTTTATTTTAGCGTTCTAAGACTGCTGTGTGGCAATGTAACCAGTCTTCTCTCTCTCCCCCTCGTTTGTAGGGACAGAGTAGAAGTCAGCTAAAACAACCTCTTTACCAACTTGAAAATAAATGTAACCTGCTCCTGAACTGAATTCCTTGAGGTATGAAGAGTTGGGCTCACGCCCCTAGAGATTATCCACAGCAAAATCTTAACCTCAAGATACCTTCCTCATACAACCTAGAACATGCAAGGCCTGCCTTCTCACACTAACTCGTATATACTCACAGAAGTCAAATCCATTTGGTTTAAGCCTCAACAGTATCAATCAGGAAGGAAAATGGGCTGCCCCAATTCCCAAAATATAGCCCCAAAGTATTTCTGATGATTAAACATTATTCTTCTTCTACCATGAGCACAAATAAACCAGCACTGACTAGAACTTTAAAATACAACGGTGTATCAAACCCCACTACTTTGCAAAAGCTGAGGATAGAATTTACTCTAGGCATCACGGCATGAAGCAGATTCAGAACTCTAAACCCTGCTGGCACTGACAGAGACCATAAGATACAAGTCTAGAAATGGAAAATTGCCTTACAACAGCCTTGGCTGAAAAATCCCTACTAGGGAGTGCCTGGGTGGCTCAGTCAGTTAAAAGCACCCACTCCTGACTTTGGCTCAGGTCATGATCTCAGTGTCGTGAGACTGAGCCCTGTGTTGGGCTCCACGCTGGGCATGGGGCCTGCTTGGGATTCTTCCTCTCCCTTTCTCTCTGTGTTCTCCCCTACACTTGAATGTGTGCTCTCTGTCAAAAGAGAAAAAAAAAATCCCTACTAGTACCCTCACCATCTACCAGACAGAGCTCCAACCATCAGACCTTTCAAGAGGTCTCTGCATGCCCCTCCAATGCCAGCCTGGCCCCACACCCACCCCACTCCGTAAACGTCGCCTGCTCCAGGAGCACAGGCCGCTGTGCTCCTTCCGTCCTCTGCACACTGGCCCAGGGAATTCCGCCCCTCCTGGCAGGCCTATCCTTCCAGCCCTGCCCAAAGAGCCACTCACTTTCTACCTACCTCATCAGACCTCACAGTCATCACAGTTTCTGGGGAGCCTGTCAAGCCTCCAGCATTTGCTTTGCTCACTTTCTACCTGACAAACCCAGTTGCCTCTCCTCTAGGTCCCAATGGTTTACCACATCCCTCTGGCCCAGAGATCATACTCTAGGTAGTCCTCACTGCTTTGATCATCCTTATATCTCCTAGGATGTGAGCTCCAGAGGGCAGGGACTGACTCTATGTACTCCCCTCTGCACTGCTGGTGCCTAGGCCGGAGCCAGGAGTGTAGTTGGCCCCCAGGGAATTAATGTGGAAGGAAGGGATTCACAGAACATGTCTCCCACCTCTCGCTGAGCCTCAACACATTGCCTAATGATACAACACGAGTCCCTGGAAATGATTTCTCATGTAGCCTGTGTGTATCTCCCCATGGCAGACTGGCTTTGGGGGTCAGACTCAATTTTTTTCATTGGTAAAATGAGGCTAATAAGCCTGTCAGGAATGTTGAAGGTCATAAGATACCATATGGAAAGCACTCAGCACATAGGCAATACATGACAGATCCAGTACTTTTCCCAACTAGTCTGTAAGCTTCCAGAGGGTCTGAACTTGTGCATATTTGGAAAACACAATGCCAGGCCCATGATAGGTGCTCCAGAAAATTTCAACTAAGATGAGTATGTTTAAACTCTAAAATATGAATGCCACCTTTTTACGAATGCATTAAAAACTGCTATTTCTAGTGTTTTAGTAGAGATATGCTTTTAGAATTCTAGCACCCCTCAATTTCCATACACCTTTAAGCCTTATGTAAATTATTAGTCTTGATTATGAAAGAATTGAGCCAAGCTTTCTTGCTTTCCCTGCCACTCAATTAAATTAGCTTTCTCCCCATTTTATTTGCAATATCTTTATTAACTTAGCTATTTTGCAAATATGGAAAAACAGAGGGTGAAAAAAAATACTGGCTTGCCAACTCCACTGTACTTCTTTGTAAAGGAAATTATTTCCATAGGCTACAGAAATAACTTATTTGGATTACTTCAATTAGTTCTAATACAAAACATTGCCACCACTTCATTAATCAGCCGCTTGTGAGGGTTACTTTTCCAAGAAGTCTTTTTGGTAATTTGATTAGAAAGAATGGTAGTGCATATTATCATCTGATTCAGTGTGTCCATCAAGCAGACAATTTACAGCGAGTTCTTGATAACGATGGGCTTAAAAAAACACACACAGCAGTTTCTTCATTTCAGAATCCTAGTCCCATTTTTTGGTAAAGATGAAGTTATTTTTCAAAGTCTTTGGCAACACACGTTGCTGAATAAGCATCAGGAAATATCTCAGTGCTTTAAGAAGCATTTCACTCTATCCCTCTCCCCACAGACAACCCCCCCACGAGTGATGCAGTAATTAAAACCTAATTATTATCTTCATTTTAAACAAAACCTAAAGTGAATACCAATTAATAACAACATACTAATGAGCATCTGCTGTGATGAAATTGAATATGAATGTGCTGCAAATTTCGGGTAATTTATTTTTTTTAGGGTAAGTGCCACTGGTCGCATTCTGCAGTTAGAAGATTATATAGAACGTACACCATTTTCTATCAAGTCATTCTGCACATGGCAATTTCCATCTTAGGAGACAGGGCTGGCTTTAACACTACAGATGTTGAAATACCCAAATACTGGCCATGAGGTCTTCCCTGGGACTGAGGACGATTCTGGGACTCTACCTTGAATTTGCTGCCCTTAAGAAGTTTCCCTTTTGTTAAATGTCATATTTCTTGGTTAATCCCATGCCTCCCCCAAAACTCAAAAGACTTGAATTTGTCTCCTGTCCTACATTTAATCATGTATAAATACCATGACAGAAAACTTAAATATAAATTTCAAACCAGAAGAAACAATAATACAGAAATGAAGGTTTGTAAGGTACCCTGGATTCCACTGGAGCTAATGGCCTAGAAACATTTATTTATGTATAGGTAGAAGAAACCCTTGAAATCTGGAAGTACTGAGGTAGTCGACTGTGTTGAGATTAATTCATGTCATTAATATCATCATATCAAGAAGCAAAATGTGGAGACCAAATGACATTCTTCCAGATCATAGTTTTAACCTGATTATCTATAATATGACTGGATCATTGTTTTTCAAACGCGTTCCATTTGTACACCTCCCAGTCTTCTCCAAATGTTTGATTTCATTGATTAAAGTATATATATTCATTGTAAAAAAACTCAAAATAGGCACATTCACACGTACTACATACAAAATCTTAAGATATTTAAGACTCCACCATATTAACTGGTGCTCTCACTGAGAAACAACAACAACAACAAAACAAATGTTATAAAGTTAAAACAAGCATCAATATTATATTGATAAAAACATTTATCTGTTTTACAGATGGGCATTCTGCATGAAATCTCATGTGGAAAAAAGGGCTTCTTGGATGAGGTAATTTCTAGGTTTTCTTCCCAGACTTAAATTAGACTGAAAGCTACAACTTGTTTTCTTTTTTTACAAAAGCAGCCGCTGGTCCTTCCTCCCTGGCATATCCACCCAAATATATCTACCTTGTTAAAATGAAAATCTCTACCACTTCTCACCCCACCCACAAAAAATAGGCAAAACGGACATCTATAATGCTTGGTTAGTTTTCTAGTATCTTTTTTTTTAAGATTTCATTTATTTATTTAAGAGAGAGAGAGAGAGAGAGATAATGAGTGTATGCACGAGACAGTGGCAGAGGGAGGGAAAAGCAAACTCCCCGCAGAGCAGGGAGCCCAACGCAGGGCTCTGTCCCAGGACCCTGGGATTAAGACCTGAGTCGAAGGCAGATGCTTCACTGACTGAGCCACCCAGGCACCCCAGCTTTCCAGTATCTTAATAATTGGTTCCTAAAGGTCTATAATGAACAATAGCAACAGTTATTAAAATAAATGTACATGGCTACTATAAATAAATAAGCTTAACATTAAGGATGAAAATTTGGCCTTGTAATTTGACATGGATGTTAAGGTGAACTCTGGGCTAGGTAACATCTTAGAACAAGTCCTGCCTCAGATGGAAAACTAGGACAAGAGAGTCAGGACCAACCCAGGCCACAGGATGTTAGACAGTCAGCCTACCTTCACATTAGTAGTTTAGTCACCTGAACTGATCAGAAAGACTAGTGTTCATTCATCCAACAAACTGAGATCTATCTCATGCCAGGCACTGTTCTAGCTGCTAAGGCTACATCAGAGAAGGACAGAAACAGTGTCCTTTTTTAGGGTAAGTGCCACTTACCACAGGAGCTTAGAGTCTGGTATGGGTGTGTCTTCCCCCAACACTGTATTGCAGTCAACTATGGACATTTCCATTTATCTACTTCCTCCTCACATCAACCACTCTCTGTAACTTTTTAATGGCATTTTTACCTTCCATGTTCTAACAGCATTATTTGTGTTTTAGTTCTGATGCTACACTGAGAGGTCTTGGATGATCATATTCATTTTATCACGCATGTCTCTTGCACTTGTAATAATATGCTATGCTCTTAGAAGTATTTGATGCTTACAACAAGCTCTGTGAGGTAGGAGGAAACTAGAATTATCTGCCTTATTTTACTGAGCTCATCAAGGTGGAGTCATCTGTTAGCAAGCCCAGATCTAGTCAGTGAATGTGGTAGTTATGGTCAGTTTGATAATCTCTTAGAAAAATGGGTGGGGTCCAAAGTAGAATGATGGTTCACAGGCAGGACCAAGAAGGCTACAGCTTTTTATTGCCAAGTGACATCTCACATCTTTTTTTTCTTTTTTAAGATTTTATGTATTTATTTGAGAGAAAGAGAGAGGGAGAGAGAGCACATGAGCAGTGGGGAAAGGCAGAGGGAGAAACAGACTCCATGCTGAGCAGGGAGCCTGACGCGGGGCTCGATCCCAAGATCTCGAGATCACGACCTGAGCAGAAGGCAGACGCTAAACCGACTGAGCCACCCAGGTGCCCTGACATCTCACATCTTGGCGTGAAATGCTGGTGTAGGATTACTTGAGATAAAAATGTTAAGTCCATACAGACATGCTATTTAAAATTGACAGAGATTTCTTGAATGCTATGAGTGTGTTAAATCACACTATACTGAAGTAGAGGCTTAATGAAGTTTAGCATAACATATTAATATCCATTTGACACTTTCTAGTTTTCAGATCACTCTCCCTTGCATTATGCTTTCTCCCATTTTATCTTCAATAAATGAACCAGCTATTCTGATTATCTTCATTTTACAGATAAGAAGGCTGAGACTCAAAGAGGTTACGGACTTGCCCTAGGTCATGCAGCTAGTAAGTGGCAGAGCCAGGACTTGATTCCAGGTTTCCAGTGTCCAAGCCCCTTGATCTTTTTAATATGCCACTTTTCATTCATACACTTGCAACTATATCATTCTCTGTGTTAATCAGTTCCTTTGTGGGTAGTTTTCAACACGAAATACTTGCTTAGTGTACCAGAGCAGCAGTCACCTGACACCTCACTCATGCAGTTAGGCTATCACAATGCCATGTTTCAGACACAGCTCACCATTAGTCAGAGTGACTGAAGCACAGGGCCAACGCAAAGGGCACTGGCCTGGGGGCTGGAGGTAAAGACTGCAAGGATAAAGTGACCAAGCCAAATAAAATGTTTTCCACCGTGTATCAAAGTTGCACTGGAGACCCAATGTTTAACCGTGTCGATTTAATTTTATAATTTTTGTTCACCTTCATTCTGAGTTGCACCTTTTAAAAACTGTGCCTTTGATTGGAAAGGTATCAAAAGTGAGTTCTTTTTTAAAAAGATTGATTGAGAGAGCGAGTGAGCGAGAGACAGAGAGACAGCACGCGCTCGAGCGGAGGAAGGACAGAGGCAGTGGGAGAGAACCTCAGCTCCCAGTGGAGCCTGATGCCGCACTCGATGCCAAGACCCTGAGATCATGACCTGAGCTGAAATCAAGAGTTGGTGGCTCAAACGACGGAGGCACCCAGGTGCCCCTCAAACGTGAGTTCTTAAAAGTAAAGTTCATGTTCCACATAGACCTCTGTATGTTCACTTGAGATAATTTTCATCTGGACTTAGAAATTCTCATTAGAACATTAAAAGGCTTTTTTTCTCTCTTTTACAAATGAAAAAACTGAGGTGCACAGAGGCCATGTAACCTCTCATTTGTAGACTGGGAGGAAAAACCATCCCAAGGCGCTATTAGGAGGCCTTAATGAGATGATATGTGTAAAACAAAGTATAGTACCTGGCATACAAGGAGTCCTAAGTTACTGGTAGTGAGCCGAGTAACTAGTAGCTATAAACACTTGCCTTTGGGAGGTTCCCTGAAATCAACCAAATAGGCACTTGTAAAAATTTTACTTTTTCTTTTTCCTTTTTAAATTTTGGTATACTTCATTCAAGAGCCAAGTCTAAACAATATACTCCTGTAGTTCTAAATAAAAGTCACTGATGATGTAAGCAAGTGATTAAGAAAAAAAAGATGGGGCGGTTAAGACTTCAGTACCAATGATTACAAAGAAATAAAGACTTGACTTAATTACTATCTCTCCAATAAGTAACAAGTTGAAATAAAACCAAATTTTCCTCATTTTTAATCTCTTTGTAGCTAATATGTCAGTTCTGCTTAAAGTATTGTAATCCCCTTGAGGATAGGATCAATACCTCAGGACTCCCAAGGTTCCGGCATAGGATAAGGAGGCCAGAAGCATAAATTTTTTAGAAGAAGGGTGCTAAAATAAAGCCAAAGTATTTTAAACTACTAAATGTAAAAACATGAAATGAAGCAAGCACAGTGTGGTTGTTAAGACCACAGACTCTGGAACCAGACCAATTCAAATCCTTGTTTTATCCCCTTAGCTGACATGTGATTTTGGGCGAGGTATTTAACCCCTCTGTTTCCTCATCTGTAAAACAGGGATGACAATAGTGCCTCACAGAATTATAATGCAGATTAAGAGTTTAAATAGAGAAAAGGCTTATTACAACAGTATCTGAAAACGTATGTAGTATATGTTTGCTTTCAATCTTTTTTTGGTTAAATTTGGCTACAACAAATCCTTAATGTACCTCTACAGTCTCTGTTTTGTTCTAGTGTCTTTATCTGTTAGTCTGTACTGAGGTTATATACCTTATAACCTATTAGAAGACAGAAACTGTAGCTATGAAAATTGTCTTAAAGTGACTAATAGCTTTATAGAATATCGTAGACTCACATACACAACAATAAACATAAAAACTGATGCTGAGGAATATTCAAGAAGTGGTGTTTTTTGTTTGTTTTTTTGCTGGGGGAAGTCAGTTATTGCTTTAAAAAGTGAAGAGGTAGATTTGGGGAGGCCTTTGCTGACGGTTCTCAATCTTGCTTTTTGGTATAAGATCTTATGTTAAAGACAAGGGGTAGATGTACAAAATAGTGGTTAACTGTGTGGCTTCTAGAATTGGACAGACTCTGCCTCAAATCCCGGCTCTGACATTTATAGTAGCTGGAGTCCCTGGATGAGTCACCTAACCTTCCCAAGCCTCGGTCTCCCCATGTATAAAACACCCATGAGAGTGCTGTGAGGACTAAACAGGTAACACATATAAAGTGTTTGCCAAAAGTATACTGTTTGCAGGTGATAAGCATTCAGTTGGCCTTAGCTATTACTGAAGTGTAATACTCTGTAATATCCTTGCCTTAATTCTAAGACATCATCATCGCATCTTAATGTTTCTGAAACAAAGATTTATCTTACAGCTGCTATCCTTGCTAACAAGTTTCTTTTCCCCTGAAATGCTACTACTAAATCAGCATGTGTCTTATAATTGATGGCATGACAGAAGAGAAATACAGAGGGATAAGCAGTTTTACCATTTATGCCTTCCATGTCCTATTTCATTAGTTAAGAGTGAGTTTTTGTTAGTCTTCAGTTTTACTGGTCAGAGTACCTTTGGCCATTATCTTGCTCTAGCCAGCTCAAAGAAAAAGATCCATGTATCTTACCCCAACATGGCTGCTAGGCGCAAAGGCCAGTTTCTCTTTCCTAACCAGCCACCATCATGACACATGGTAAGTAATTTACTTATTGAGAGCTCATTTGGTGGACCCAATGGTTTGGACTTTTTACAGGAAATTTCAGGTAGCTATTAACATAATTTAGTTACTGAAACCCATTACACAAAGACTCATGGTAGACGTCTCGTGATTTTCCCGCATGATGTTTTGTATAACAAAACATTCAGTGATAACTCACTGTACATTTACTTTTCAAATGTCAGCCAATTAATTGTGATAAGCAACGAAAAAAACAGCAACAAAAGGGAGGGTATTAACATATGTGTGTAATTCACTAATTCCTTGTCTATATTATTTCAATTTGCCAGAATTATACTAGCACTGCAAAAACAAAGCCAACAAAAATTGATCTGGCTGCTCTTTGTCCTTTCTTTTTAAAGTGCATTATAAATTACAGTATTAGACACTTGTTTAATTAGAAGCGAAGCTTGCCTGTATTGAAGACCTTATTGAAAGCTTACCTAGGCTGCCTTCCACGTTCAGTGGGAAACCACACCATTCTACAGAGAAGTGTTAAACAAAACACAAACTGGCTAATGGACTTTGCCTGGAATAAAACGCAGAGCTATGAATGTGTCTTCTCTCAACTGCTTTCACCTAAAAGAAAGGAAACAGCAATTTCCTTAATTTTTTTTAAAAAGCTTCGAGACTTAAGAAATTATATTTGAAAAAATCAGAAAAACAGAAACAGAAAACCTACCCAGGTTTTATACATCTAGGTCACAAAGCATGGGGAGCCCTTTCATAATATAACTTACTAACGCTTTCCCTCCACTTAAAAAATATCCTCAGGCTCCTGAGATAGGCTTTGTTCCAGCTCCAACAGAGTTAGATCCTATTCTACAGTTTGTTTTTCTGTCTCACCTTTCATGCTCTATCATACTCTCTCTGGGATTTGAACAGAAGTTCAAGGATCAACAATGAGCCGTCCCTTAGTTCCTAAGACTACATCATGCCTGCATCTTATTTGAGTCCTTGGCAGGTTGCAGTGACATGAGAAAGTGTATTGTTCTTTTCTGCATTCCTCTCGGCTCTAATTGTTCTGTAATTCTCAATGACTATAACAGAAGTGCCTCTATTTGAGCTCCAGCAGGTCTGTTTCTCTCAAATCATTTGTTACCACCCACCCATCTCACTTGAGTTCACCGCCACCCTGAATATACACACTGTGGTGCTCAATTATTCGGATGCAGATAATCCACATCCTTGTTCTTCCCCTTTCCTGCCTTAGACCACTTCACTTCTCAGCAGTTTTTCAACCAGCAAAGTGAGAAAAAGGAATACACCTTCCTGTAATATGGTACTGGAATGTAGTAGATATTTAAAAAACACTGTGCCGATATTGAGTAAATAAGGCATGAAATCAGTCAAATGTTTCTGTTAGCAACATCCTAAAAGTTTAGAGGGATGGGAAGTGGAGACGATTGGTGACAAATTCAAGTTCTCATTATCTGTGAATTTTATCTGTCCAGGTGAGTGTTTTTCAAACAGTTTCTTAATAATGGAACATATTTTTATAGGTAAACTTTAATAGAGGAACCTCATAAATAAAGTATGTAAACGTGGATATACTCCAGGGTTACCTTTGGATAAGGTCTGTGGTTCTACCCACAGAATGCAGCTTCAAACACTTTTTAATGCTAGTAACATCCCCTAAGGTATATCCACAGTGTAGGAGCTAGAACCCTAGGCTCTCCAAATAGAAACAAAAAGAGCAAACTGGTATATTACCAGCTGAAGATGAGGATGTGAATTTGCTAAGCCTAATATGAAATAGCATGCAATCACAACCATTATAACATAAAATAAAAGGAAAGAAAAGAAAACATCTTTATTGGAATACTGTTCCCCTGTACAGCTAGCACAAGTGGGCAGAAGCTGTTGGAGGCAACTTGAACCTGCAGTCTCGTACAGGCCTGTGGGAGGTCTCACCCGCCAATACGACTCCACCTTAATTCATTTCACCTTGCTCAGACACACTGTTTAACAGTTGTGAATGTAAAATAACCTTAACCAGTAATTTTAAACCAGAAGAACAAAAGGAACATGATTGAAACTAATTTACATTTCCAATTATTATTACAAAAATTTAGAAACTGTGCTCTTTTTTCGTACGATCTGTTTGTTTTTAAATAATCACCTTTAACCAAGAGGAAGGGATATGTTTGAAAGAGATTCCAGAATGCTGGCTATGGTGAGATAAAGAGAAAACAAATCAGGATTGAAATTTTCTTGTTCTCTATGATGCTATGCCCGCCCCCCTTTCAATAAATAAGATAAAAGAATGGGAACTATAAGCAAACACATGTTTATATTGCATAAAAGAACACAGAGCTCCCTGAACTCTACCTACCCTTGTCAAAAAAACACATTGCTCCAATATCCAGATTCTCCCATTCAAAACACTGTCATGTTTTTAAGGCTTTACATTCTTAATTAAAAGGTTAGAGCTTGCACGAGTGGTCTGACACTCTGGTGCCCAAATCTATTCCACCCACTTCTTAAGCTAAGGTTAGGAAAGACCTTTGTTTTTACTTTAGCAATGAGAATATTAATGTTTTGTTCCTCCAAAGAGATTTCTTTAGTCATAGTTGTATACTTCCACCATGGTGTAGATTCCTGGACAAACAGTTTAGCAGGGGCTCCCAATGACATTTCTGTTTAGGTGTATCTGGTTTTCAGCTTGGCAGCTTTGGGATTTACCTTACGGTGACCTCAATGCTAGGTATTTAATTCACGTAACTTTAAAAAAAAGATTTTATTTATTTATTTGACAGAGAGATAGTGAGAGAGCACAAGCAGGGGGAGTGACAGGCAGAGGGGAGAGGGAGAAGCAGGCTCCCCAAGGAGCAGGAAGCCCGACAAGGGGCTCAATCCCAGGACCCTGGGATCATGACCTGAGCCAAAGGCAGACACTTAACTGACTGAACCACCCAGGCGCCCCTAATTCATGTAACTTTTTTGGTGGAAAAGGAATCCTTTTACTTGAAAAGGTCCTACAGGCAGAGTTCTATCATCTTATCACAGGCCACAGAAATCTGTGAACTATGATTTTCTTCAATTTTTACTTTTAAACTTTTAAAACTATCACAGTAAAATTGATTTGGGAGGGGGTGCAGTTCTATGACTTTTAACACGTTAACACTCATCACAATCAGGATATAGAACACTTCCATCACCCCCTCAAACTTCCTTGTGCTGCCCCTTTGTCTCACACCATTCTCTAATCCATGACAACCACTGATCTATTCTCAATCATTACAGTTCTGTAATTTCACGAATGTCCTATAAATGGGCTCATACAGTTTGTAGTCTTGTGAATCAGGCTTCTTTCACTCAGCACAATGCCTTTGATAACCATCCAAATTGTTGGGTCTATCAGTAGTCCGTTCCTTTTTACTGCTGAGTAATACTTCACAGTATGAAAATACCACAGTTTATTCATTTATCCACAGAAGTGTATTTGGGTTTTTTCCAGTTTTCAGCTATTATGAATTCTGCTACTTAGAGACATTGGTGTACAGGGTTTTTTGTTTTTTATAAGCATGTGTTTTCATTTCTCTAGGGTTAATACCCAGGAGGACTGCTAGATCATATGGTTTACATGTGTATTTATCTTATAGGAAAGAGCCGCAGTGTTTTCCAGATAGGTGACACCATTTAACATTCTCACCAGCAACAGATGAAGGTTCCTGTTGCTCCACATCCTCATCAGCATTTGGTACTGTATTTTATATTTTAGCCACTCCAACAGGCGTGGAGTAGAATCTTGTCATGGTTTCAATTTGCATTTCCCTGATGCTAGTAATGGTGAACAACTTTTCCCATGTGTATATATCATCCTTATAGCCTCTTTGGTGAAGAATCTGTTCAAGCAACTTTATTTTTAAATTGGACTGTGTGCTTTTTTTTAACTGTTGAATTGGGAGAGTTCTTTATATATACTGGGTACAGGTTTTTTGTTGGATATGTGATTTGTAAATACTTTCTCCAAATTAATGGCTTGTCTAGTTTTCCCCCAAGACTATCTTTTGTAAAGCAATGGTTTTTATTTTGATCAAGTCCAGGTGAATTTTTAAAATTTTATGGATCATGGTTTTGGTCCCGTGTCTAAGAACTCTTTGCATAATCCTAAGTCATAAATATTTTCTCTTAAAATTTTATATTTTTACATTTAGACCTGTGATACATTTTGAGTTAATTTTTGTATAAGATAACAGATTTAGGTCAGAGTTAATTTCTTTTACATATGGTCAAGGTTAATTTTTTCAATTTCACTTGTTTAAAGAACTATATAGTCTCTTTTAAATTGCCTTTGTACCTTTGTCAAAAATCAAACAGTAACACTTAGGCGAATCTATTCTATTCTCTTCCATTGGTTGAGGTGTCTATCCTTTTGCCAATTCCACATTGCCTTGATCACTATAGCCATACTATTATAAGTCTTAAAATGAGGTACTGATTCCTCCAATTTTATTCTTCTTTTTAATTATGAGTTCAATTAACAGATTGACAGGGCTGTTGAGGTCACCCATTTCATCTTGGATAGATTTGTACAGTTTATGATTTTTGAGGAATTGGCTCACTACCTCTTTAAGTTGTCAAATATGGCGAGTATGCCCTTGTTATCCTTTTACAATCTGTGGCAGTCTGGCATTCTGGATACTGCTAATTTGCTTCTTTTCTCTTTTCATCTTTGTCAGCCTTACTAGAGGTGTACCATTTTACTGATCTTTTCAAATAGCCATATTTTGGTTTCATTGCTTTTCCTTACTCTTCTGTTTTCAATTTCACTGATTTCTGGTCTGATATTCACTATTTCCTTTCTTCTGCTTGCTTTGGGTTTATTTTCTCTTCTTTTTAAATTTTCTTTAGGCAGAAAGCAGATTGTTTTGAGACCTTTCTTTTTCCCTAATAGAAACATCTAATGCTATCAATTTCCCTCTAAGCACTGCTTTAGCTGCATCATCTTACTTTGTTCAGTTTTCTACTTGATCCCTTAAAAAGTTACCTAATTCTAATTGCCATTATTTAATACTTACCTGCCAAATTAACTAGCTTATTTAACCAACTAGGTGAATATACAATCCCTTGACACTTGCTATTTGAATATTTTATGAATTTTGTGTGTCTCTGATGAATAAATAATGGTGTCAGCATTCAAATATCACTAATTGGCTTATTTTGTCTGACAGTATACATTACAGTATATATATTGTTTCAACAACTGTTTGTTTTATTTTCATTTTCACCCAGTTCAAAATATTTTCTAATTTCACTTAAGACCCTCTCTGACCTATAGATTATTTAGAAATTTGTGGCTTAATTTCCAAGTACTTGAAGATTTTCCTGTTATCTTTTTCTTATGGACTTCCAGTTTAAATCCATTATGGTTAGAGAATATACTTTGCATGATTTCAGTTCTTTTAAACTCATTAAGGCCCTTTTATGATCCAGAATATAGTCTATCTTGCTGAATGTTCCCCATGCACTTGAAAAGAATGTGGACTGAGCTGTTAGGTGGAATGTTCTATAAAATATCAATTAGATCCAGTTGGTTGTCAGTTCCTCTATATCCTTGCTGATTTTCTGTCCAATATTTCTATCAATTACTAAGAGAGGAGTGTTAAAGTTGCCAAGTATAATTATGGATTGTCTATTTCTCCTTTCAGTTCTGCCAGGTTTTGCTTCAGGTATTTTGAAGCACTGTTGTTAGATGCATACACATTTTGGATTATCTCTTCTTAGTGAATTAGCTCTTTTATCATTATGTAAAGTTCCTCTTTACCCCTAGTAATTTTCTTTGCTCTGAAGTCTAATTTTCTGCTATTAATATAGCCACTCTAAATTTCTTTTGATTAGCATTTGCGTGGTATATCTTTTGCCATTTTCTACTTTTAATCTACCTATATTATATTTGAAGTTTCTTTTTAAAATTTATTTATTTATTTATTTACTGGGGGGAGGGGCAACAGAGGAAGATGGGGAGAGAGAATCATAAGCAGGCTCCACACTCAGTGTGCAGCCTGACATGGGGCTTGATCTCATAACACTGAGATCATGATCTGAGTCAAAATCAAGAGTTGTATGCTTAATCGACTGAGCCAGCCAGGTGCCTCTGAAATGACTTTCTTGAAGACATTTTATAGTTGCATCATTTACAAAATCCATTCTGATAATTTGTCTCTTAATTGGTGTATACACATTTAGATCATTTGCACTTAATGTAGTTACTGATATGTTTAGACTCGGGTTTACATTGTTTTCTATCTGTTCCCTCTGTTTTTCCTTCTTCTTTCCCATTTCCTGCTCTCTTTTGGGGTACTTTAACATTTTGGATTATTAAATCAATTAACTGTGTTTTGATATCTCTTTGGAGAGTTTATAGTTAAGGATGACAATGTACTTAGAATCAACATTTTCCCACATTCAGTGAAGCATACAAACCCATTGAAGTGCCTTCTCCCTCTCACTTCTAGGTTGCAGTTATCTTACATATTATACCACCATACAACAAAAACTTTACCAGACAATGATATAATTTTTTGCTTTCACCTATTGAATATATTGCAAAAACTCAAGAGCAGAAAAAGTCTATTATACTTACCATTTCTTTTGCTTTTCCTTTACTCTTGATATTCCAAGTTTCTTTCTAGTATCATTTCCCTTCTGTATGAATAAGTTCCTTTACCAGTTGTTTCAGTGAAGGTCTGCTGGCAATGAATTCTCTTAGTTTTCGTTCATCTGAAAATGTCTTTCTTTTATCTTTACTACTAAAGATTTTTTTTTTGGCTAGATATAAAAACTTGAGTTAAATCTTCTGAGTACTATAAAAACACTGTTGCACTTCTTCTGGTCTCCATGGTTTCTGATGAGAACTGTATGATCATTTGAATCATTTTCCCTTAGAATAAATCATTATTCTCTGGCTACTTTAAAGATTTTTTTTACTCGTTTTTTGTTTCCAAAAGTTTGATTATGATGTGTCTGGGAATGGATTTCTTTGGGTTTATTCTGTTTGGGGTTCACTTAGCCTTTTTAATTGGTAAATTTATGTCTTTTGCCAAACATGGAAAGTTTTCCCATTCTTCTTTCCTTTAAGTTTTTATTTAAACTCCAGTTAGTTAACATGTAGTGTAATACTAGTTTCAGAAGAATTTAGTGATTCATCACTTACATATAACACCCTGTACTCATCCCAACAATCACATTATTTCTTCAATTATTTTTTTCAGTCTAGTTCTCCCCCTCTTCTCTGGACTCTAGTGACAGTCTAGCAACTCTAGACTTTTTGTTATTGTTTCATAGGTCCCTGAGGTGCTGTTCTCTCCAACCTCCCAGAGTCTTTTTCTCTCTCTTCCTCAGACTGGGTAATTTCTATTGATCTATCTTTAAGTTCACTGACTCCACTGTCATCTTCATGATGCTACTGAGCCCACCCAGTGAGGTTTTTTATCTTGGTCACTATATTTTTCAGTTCTAATATATTTATTTGGCTCTTCTTTATATCTCCTATTTTTTTGCATTTGCATTTTTTGCATTGTATTTTTCCATTCATTTCTAAAGTGTTCACCATTGCTCGTTAGAACACTGGTACAGGGGTGCCTGGGTGGCTCAGTCATTAAGTGTCTGCCTTCAGCTCAGGGCGTGATCCCGGCGGTCTGGGATCAAGCCCGGCATCAGGCTCCTCAGCTGGGAGCCTGCTTCTTCCTCTTCCACTCCCCCTGCTTGTGTTTCCTCTCTGTCAAATAAATAAAATCTTTAAAAAAAAAAAAAAAAAGAACACCGGTACAATAGATGCTTGATGTCTTTGCCATATGATTCTACCCTAAGTGTTATTTCAGTGTTATCATCTTCTTTTATTTTTTTTTAATATTTTTTTTATTATATTATGTTAGTCACCATATAGTACATCCCTGGTTTTTGATGTAAAGTTCGATGATTCAATAGTTGCGTATAACACCCAGTGCACCATGCAATATGTGCCCTCCTTACTACCCATCACCAGCCTATCCCATTCTCCCACCCCCCTCCCCTCTGAAGCCCTCAGTTTGTTTCCCAGAGTCCATAGTCTCTCATGCTTCATTCCCCCTTCTGATTACACCCCCTTTCTTTATCCCTTTCTTCCCCTACCGATCTTCCTAGTTCTTATGTTCCATAGATGAGAGAAGTCATATAATAATTCTTTCTCTGCTTGACTTATTTCACTTAGCATTATCTCCTCCAGTGCTGTCCATGTTGCAGCAAATGTTGAGAACTCGTTCTTTTTCATAGCTGAATAATATTCCATTGTATATATGGACCACATCTTCTTAATCCAGTCATCTGTTGAAGGGCATCACGGCTCCTTCCACGATTTAGCTATTGTGGACAGAGCTGCTATGAACATTGGGGTGCATGTGGCCCTTCTCTTCACTACGTCTGTATCTTTGGGGTAAATCCCCAGTAGTGCAATGGCTGGGTCATAGGGTAGCTCAATTTCTAACTTTTTAAGGGACCTCCACACTGTTTTCCAGAGTGGCTGTACCAACTTGCATTCCCACCAACAATGTAGGAGGGACCCCCTTTCTCCACATCCTCTCCAACAATTGTTATCATCTTCTTAATGTTTTTTCCCCCCCAATGCAAGCTTAGATTTTCCTGGTTCTTTTTATACTAAGTAATTCTGGACTGTATCCTGGACATTTTGAATAGTATGTTATGAATCTACGGGTCTTGTTTAAATCCTATGGAGAATGTTGATGCTTTTGTTTTAGCAGGCAACTGACGTCATTAGGTTTAGACTACGAGTCTTAACCCACTTTCTGTGGGCTGAGGCTCTGATGTCAGTTTAGTTTTCAAAACTGCTGCAGTGTTTTTTGGATCTGTCCAATGTGTGCATCACCCAGTAGTCAATCTGGGTCCTAGATGGTGGTCTTCTACTTCAGTTCTCAAAGTCTCTGGTATGCTCACTAGGTTCAGATTCTTTCCTCCCAGGTTGGGGGATGAGCACAGGTACTCATGAACAACTTTATGGGGTTATTTTCCTTGAGATGAGATTGTTTGTGCCTATGATCTCCCTGGTACCTTCCAGGTCCCTGCAGCTATCTCTTGTTTTCAGTCTTCCAGGCAGAAAGCTGGGTCTTTACTCACTTATGAGACAGAGAATGGGAGGAGGAGGAGGAGGAGAGGAGGAGGAGGAGGAGGAGGAGGAGGAGGAGGAGGAGGGGAAGAGAAGGAAGAGAGAGAGAAACAGCTTTTGCCTTCCTTGTAGTTTTGGTTCCTGGTGACTGCCACTGAAGCTTGTTGCTACCATAAGATCACCTGTGGACTGGGGCATGAGAAAATGAAGAAAAAGAAACAGAAAAAACATGGGGGATTTCCATTCTTTCCAGGTGTTAGGAGTTCCTTTTCTTTTCCAAACCATGTTCACAACTTAAAGATTTAGATCAAAATTTAAATCTAAGAAATCTTACCTCACTAACTCTATTTTACCCTATCTCTTTAGGGTACCAGTTCTATAAATAATATATTGTACCAGTTCTATAATATATTGTTAATTTTTAAGAACTTTTGTTTTGCCTCAAACGTCTGTGCTCAGTTCCTCATATTGAAGCTCTAAAAGGACAGAACCCTTGGCCTCAAAACCCTTTTTACTTCCCATATCCCAGACAAGCATCCTGGAGATAGACAGGATAGTCAATATTCAGTAAGTTTAATTACCTGGTTGATAATGTTCTCATCAGTTTTTGTAAAAAATAAGAATATTTTTGGACATTGTGAGGATGAGGAGAGAACAATAAAGTAGGGGGAAAGTAAGGTGCCAGTTAATCATTAAGATAAAATAAGGTACAATTGGCTCCCCTCAATGCTTATTTTGCAAATTAAAATTTATTTCATTGCCACTGATATAACAGAATAATTTGAACATATGGTGAATTTTATGTTTGCTTCTGTGGATTTTGTCTACAAAAAACACTACATCAATGCAGAAAACTGCACCCAGCTGAACCAAGCCATGTAGAAATATGTAAAACACAGACACACAGGCACACGCACACATTCACTCTCACTGACCAGCTACTTCAGTTCACTGTGTTATGAGCTACACTAACCCCCACATGGTGTTTGTTTCAACCTTCCTTCCAATTTCAGATAACCTTCCTTCCACCACTTCACCATGATTCCCAAGCAGCGATCCTTCTGAGGTTCACTTCTGCCAGCAAACTTCAGGCCTTTTTCAAACTAAAATGCCATATTTATTGTAGTACTTGCATATTTCATAGCTATTTTCTTTCTTTCCTTTTTTTTTTTAGTTATTTAAGATGTGTTAAATTATGCCACTGTTTTTAGGTTCCTATATTCCTGTTCATGTCACCGATGAAGCTTTTGTGTGCTGTGCCCCAAACTCTGTGTTTCTCCCATAAACCATTTAGTTGTTATTGTGTCATTGTACATAACTTGGTGATTTTTAGAAACACATGTACCGTGTTACAGGAGAATTGAGTGTAAAATGGAGAGGAGGAGAGGGAAGACTGGTGGAAGGACAAGGTAATATGGATAAAAACAAGGAACAGGATATAGAACATAGTCCCAATACCTTCCTAATCTCAAGATTTGCCCAAGAAGATTTTCTGTGATCTATAACCATTCAAAAAGAAGAGCACAGCCTGACTCCACTAAAGTGGGGTCTGGCAGTTAATCAAACCGTGGATTAGTTTGCTCTAAAGATTCAACTTCAACTTACTGGTTCAAAGTAGAAGCGACAGAGCTTCCTAAGACTGGTCTTCCTAATGTCGGAGCATCGCCTAAATAGACTGTATAGGGAAAGAGTAGGAGAAGGCACTAAATTCTCCAGCTTCTAAGGAGAGAAACAGAGAAGAGACCCAAAAGAATGTGTTCCGCATCATCTCTACTTATTTCCTACTCATCTTTCTAGTCCTAGCTTACATCTCACCTTTGCTATGTAATCATCTCTCATCTTTTCCTTCTCTAACCACTTATGTACATGTTTATACTAAAAATTAGTATAGCAGTTGTTAATTACTTCCTGCCACCCCTTCAACACACCTGCATACGGATGAACACACACCCATCCGAGACAATGGCTCATTCCAGCTGTGTGATTCTCATGACTTTCAGGGATCTCTGCATGTGTGTAGAAGTGTGTGTGTTTGTGTGGGTGTGCGTGTGTGTGTGTGTGGTGTCTGTAGTCTGAGAAATTTTGCCTCATCAGCCAGAATGTGGGCTTAAAGTGGAGCACAAGTCATTCCCCCCCTAAAAAGCATATTAAGACCCAGGACAGTGCTATGCCAGGAGGGATCCATAAAATCTTTTGTCTTTTGTATGTTAAACAGTGAACCATTAAGCCTGCATTTAGGAAGAAGCAGTTATTTGGGTAAGGAGTCTACGCAATTTTTTTTACTTTGAAAATCACTTATTTTTAGGTGAGTAATTAAATGTGTTAGAATTCAATTTAGAATCGGTACACTGCAGGAAGGAATGTCTCTGACATTCATTCTATATAATAACATGGAGAAAAAAAGATTGGAGTTACAAATCCTATCAGTTTTGACTTTAAAATGCTTGCAGAATTCAACCACTTCTCACAAATTCCCCTGCTATCCTTTTGGTCAAGCTGCCATCATCTTTTGCCTGGATTACAGCAGTCAAAGCAATCCACTTACAGTCAGACCATGGCACTCCTCTGCTCAGAACTCTCCAGCAGCTCCCCATCTGTCCTATAATAAAAGTCAAAATCTTCACAATGTTCTGCGCAACCCTCCCCCACCCCTGCCCCGCCTCCATCTCTCTCACCTAATGTCTTCCTACTCCCTGCACTGTTCACGCGTCTCTTGCCACACTGGCCTCCTTGCTATTCCTTAAATACGCCAAGTACCCTCCTACCTCAGCCCCTCATATTTGCCTTTCCTCGTGTCTGGCATACTGCTTCCCATCCTTCTGGCCTTGGGTCATATCAAGAACTTCCTCCACCGCCCTGTATAATGACCAAGTCCCACTCACATCAGTCTCTTTCCTCCTTCCACAGCTGAATTCTTCTCCATGGTACTGCTTACTGCCTGCCATGTCATATAACTACTGTTTATTATCTGTCTTCCTATGCTGAAATATAAGTTCCACGAGGACAGGGACTTAGTTTAGTGCCTTGCTGTATCCCTAGTGGCTGTAGCAAGGCTGGCCCAGAGTAGGTGCTCAATAAATTTTTGTTGAATGAATTGGGAGTATATAATAAGCAACATCATTTATAACCATGGCTCAAAAGCATTAAATGATCTTTGCTTGGCATTCCAAGGGAGACATAGCCCATGTCAGGGTTATCATCAAGATTAGGAAGGAAGGAAGAAATCACACGAAAATTATCAAGCCTACAAAAGATTGATTTAGACTCAGAAATCCGATTCCATAATTAAAGAGCACTGCCCTAACACATAGAGGGCTCTGGAAATCTCCGTTTTTACCATCGGTTCCTCTCCAGAGCCCTCATAGTTGCCAACAAATATGTTCTGCACTGCCCTAAGTGTACGGTAAATAAACGAACAATGAAGGACAGTAGGGTGAACCTGCACACATAAAGCACCCTTCCTTGAAGCAGGCCTTCCTATGTCTGCCCATGTCTTTGGTGGTCTTCCAGCTGAATGCTGAACTACAAATCCCAAAATGCCTTGCAGGATTTTGTGACAGCATTTCACAATGACACTTCCACAAAATACAATCCAGTGTTTGTGATGAAAACTAAGTTAGTGTGATGTTTGTTGGTGAAGAGTGTTTTGCCCCTATTCTGCATAGCAACTCTTGCATGTTTACCCAGACTATGTGTGTATTATTATTAACCAGGTCTGACTTTCCAGTGAGTTCCGTGTGTTTCTAAAACGAGAAACAGAGAGCCACACAATGTACAGCCTTAAAAATAAAATTCTGCAGGGTGAGTGAAAGACAATATATCGTCTAAATATAAATTCTAATTTCAGCATGTGGTTTTGCTATTTTTAATCCCCATGGAATTTCAGACCCCCTTCAGTCAGTATTCAAGGCTGTACTACAGCTTGTTGGTCACTGATGTGTACTTCAAACACCAAAGCTAATAAATATAACATCTGAGCCGAAAACAGTGACCTTGAACCTCAAGAGCCCACATACTCCTATCCAAGGATGAACGTCCATTTTCTGCTAAAACAATAACTTGGAAAATACATCAAACACTTTGTGTAAGCTCTAAATAATTTATCATACAC